>NC_039245.1:12437482-12731387 GCF_003368295.1 Carassius auratus | reverse complement strand
GTGTGACAAGTAATAATTTGTGTGTAAGCAGTTGAAAAAAAAAACTGTAAGCATTTTAGAATATTCCCTTGCTTTGATAATAAATTATTTGCTGAAATGTATTAGCTTGTGGCTGATCTGATTGATCATAAATGGGCAAGCAACCACAATTTTATATTTTTTTACAAGTGTTGTTTTCATTTAATGTTTGCATTAGGGTTATTTAAATTAGTATTTAGCTTATTTAGGTTAATTTTGTTTCTTAAATCTGAAACTTATACTTTTTTTTGCCATATTGCATGATATTTTAATATATATCACAAAATTGAAACTTGTCATTAACAAAGCAATTTTTTTTAAAACCTGTTCTTTATTGCAATACTATTTAAAAACTTGAACCTTAAGTAATTACTGTGATATGAAATGTTGATACTTGCACATGCCTATTACATAATTCACACTAAACTTTGTTTTACCTGGAATCCGGTGAGCATACCAGGACTGCACCACACGGTCAAGACCAACCGTAGTAACCTGACAAGAAACGCAATAACGTTTTCAGGTCATCTTCCATGTCCAGTTCTCCTGTTCACTAATTGCATCAGTTCCCCTTTCACTGGATAATTCACTCTGTTATTTACTTCAGGACATATTCTTTCAATTGTGTGATTCTGTTTATTTAAAAGGAAAAAAAGGAAAACAATTAGACTAGCACAACAGCTACATACAGTTAAGGAAGTTAGTTTATTACATACAATCTTGGACCTCTAGAGCAGTGGATCTTAAATCTGGTTGCTTTAAGGAGGTATTTCTACCTGATTCTACATAGAAATTCTAATGTCGTCGTTGTGACCTACTTCAATCAGTTCGTTGAAACATAAAACAGGGGAAAGCCGTTATAACCTAATTGAATTACATTGACTTAACATACAATTTCCATTAATGCTTGCTCAGGATGGACACATTCGACACATGTGCACCTGCTCATGAGTTCAATCAAAGTGACAATCGCAATTGACAGCAATACTCTTCAGCACAATGGTAACCACAAAATTTTATGACAGAAAAAATTGACAGAGTTGACACCCAATTAGATGTATCTGGAGTTGACCCTTTTCATGAACCATTTATGACAGTTAATGTGTCTGTCTCCCTTTTGCTATTTTTAGTTCAAGAACGTTTCCTCTAAAAATTGTAATGTTGAAAATCTTTGGATGTAAATTATTCTACAGCGCATTCAGGAAAATCTAACACTTTTGGCAAATATTATTTCATGATAGGCCCTGTTAATTATTGCAGTAAATCTTACAGAGTACAGGCATATGCAATTGAATCAATCGACTGCCAATAAATAAAGTAAATGCCACAGGCCGTGACTGTGTCAGAGTCAAGAATGCCTCCGATTTTGTAAATTACCTTCTATCATCTGTTAAAAGTCCCTTTCCTTATCAAATTACTGAAATTATGTTGATAAGATACATATTCTTTTGTCTAATTATTATTATTATTATTATTAGAAAGGGGGGTTCCTAATGTTTTGGCTCATGGAGGATGCCAAAAGAGAGTGTCTGTGGATCTTTTGCCAAATGCCGTGGAGGCTGCAGGCAGGTATGACCGTGAAGCAAGATCTTCATTGACACCAGTTTCAACTTTTGGGCAGAATCCATTTCAGTCAACCGAGGACCAGGTTGCTGTGGAGAGGCAGTTCTCTATGCAGTGTCCTGACATTGCGTCTCTTTTTGAACGATGAGGGGGTGGTGTTGGCGCAGTAGATAAGACACATGCCTTTGGTGTGAGAGACCCGGGTTGGAATCCACTGTGAGACACCAATGTGTTCCTGAGCAAGACACTTAACCCCTAGTTGCTCCAGAGGCGTGCAACCTCTGACATATATAGCAATTGTAAGTCGCTTTGAATAAAAGCGTCAGCTAAATGAATAAATGTAAATGTGAATGAACGTGTTGTCAATTTCCAACAAGAAGAGTTCCAAAATGCTTTGAAAATACTAATTGATTTTGTTCGAATTCATGCTTAAGAAAGAAATTCATAAAGGATTGAAAAAAACATGAGAGTGAGTATATGATGACAGAATTTATTTTAAAGTGGAGTATCCTTTAACAAGTGAACTGGATCAAGTTCCTGTGGAATAAAAAATGTTCTTGATGGCATTCATTGTTTCTCGTTTTATTGTTTGATTATACAGCCAGGACTGGACTTCTTGCTTTTACACACACACACACACACACACACACACACACATATATATATATATATTTTTTTTTTTTCATGGTATAATTATGTAATCAGCTTATTGTGAGCCTAAATGAGTAAATTGGTATTTAAACATTATCAGGGTTACTTGCCACCAACTGCTGGTGTTGTAAATTGTAATGTAAATTCACAGTGCCTCCTTTGAGCTGCAATAGACAGTGTGTAAAGTACATCTAAAGCCAGGTCAGATGCTGTTTCTGTGCCACCTATACTGCAAAGCTGGGTGTTTGTCCATACAGAGTTCATCAGACAGCCTGAAGCCTCTTACGTTGTTGATTTAAATTTCAAAACACAATTCGACATTTGCTCGCAATGTTTTTTTTTTTTTTTTTTTTTTTACCAAACCTCATCACGCTTTAAGAAAAGTTTATTTCCATCACACTGTAAAGTGATCTAAAGGAAAAGCAGATGTGTTTTGTCTATTGGCATACATAGCCTATTACGTGTTTTTTTTATTTATGCTATTATAATCACACCGGGTCACCAACTAATGAAAGATTGAATAAATTAACACATCCTTCTTGACTCTTCAACTGAATGTGATGGTATTTAAGAAGCCTTTAACATTATGTGCTCAACATTAAATCTGTAACATGTAGCCAACATTAAGAATAGGGTTGTGCCGGTGAGGAAAATTTCCCATTGATTAGTTAACTTATGACAACACCAATGTTATATGTTAATCTCTTCTGTAGATTTTGATCTTTTTAAGTTGTTATGATATATTGTTAATTAAAAAAACAACAGTAAAATAGTACAATAATTTAAAAAAAAATCGCGTATAGCCTACTATAATCAAACTAATAAGACGGGTGACATAAAATACCCATATTATAACAATAAATAAAATATATTTGGAAATCGCCCTTTAAAACGAAGGCTCGGTTTGTGGTTCACAATTATTTTATTAAAAACAAAGACAAATTCGCTTATATTAATATATTTTTTATATTTTATATAATATATGAATTATATTTTATATAATATATTAATTATATATATATATATATATATATATATATATATATATATATATATAATTTTTTTTTTTTTTTTTGTTAACAGACGTTATATTGCGCTTTTAATTGTCTCCGCTATCGTCCTGTCAATCATACTCGTGGGTCATTTTCAGTAAAAATGTATTTCCCCATCATCGGTACCCAAGTTCTGACTGCTGACCGAACACTGGTCATTGATCCTCTCCCGCTCGGCGCTGTCTAGCGCAGCTTCACCACACAGATTTAACTCCGCACCGCTAATTAAAACGGGCTGGTGGCAGACTAATATTTAATATTTCTGATGTAAAGATTTCTGTGAAACGCGTAAAGTTGCACAGAAGAAAGCCCAACAGGACCTGCCCTACACAGTTTAAGAATCGGTAGCCATAGTAACGTTAGAGGACTATTATTTTGTTGAACAGACCTGAGCGACAACTGATGACGTCACATGATCAGATTTGCTTGACCAATCGGCGGAAGGGGGCGTCTTAGGACCGCCCACATGTGGAAAACGGATTTTGAAGTCATTTATTCGTTTTATGCCTCTGAACTAAAAAACGAAAAATCAAGCCGAAATCTTGTTTTTCGTTTTTTTCAAAAAAACGAAAAACGAATAAATGGGCCGTTTTCTCGTTTCTGCTTATTTCATTTCAAATTGGAAAACAAACTATCAAAACGTACACGGACCAAGGTATCTTCCGTCCATTTCAAATCCGTTTCAAATTAAAAAACAGAAAACGAAAAACTCAAGAGGATTCAAGTGAGAGAACATGAATTAAATAACGAGAAATGGAAAAATGGCTCGTTTATTCGTTATTCCATCTAGGTTAACAAACTGAAAATGAGTTTTTAACTTGATTTCTCATTTTGTCGTTTTGGGTTTAAAAAACGGTTTATGGCTTCAATATTTCATTCGCACTTTTGGGCGGAGCTGAAATGCTCCTTTCATCTGATTGGTCGGATCGCTCCGCCTTCAACTCGAGCTTACATTCTTTCAGAATAAGAGTCTTATAAGAGTAGTGTCTGAAACCACCGCTCACTGTTAATTAACATAATATTTGAATCAGATGTTGCTGCGCACATAATTCGCGCTGCTGTGACTTGCAAGTCACGCCTTTAAATTATTTCTAGGTTATAGTGTTGTATGAATATTGTCCCACTGTAAATACAGTGCAAATAGTTTTGTCTCCTTGGATAAAAGTGAAGTGGAAATAAAAATCAATAATAGACTGAACAGTTCCATGATAATATGACTGTAACATTTACCACTCTCATCTTTTAAGTCAAAAGGCACTAGGTAGGTGTGTGTGACATTAATAATTAATTGGGAAAATTACTATAGTTAAATTTATGAAATAAATTAGTAATATTCGTTTTATTACATACTAAATTGAATGGTTTTTCTTTTAGTCTTCTTTGTTGGCCTTGAGAAAGCCGACATATATTTGAACATTATTATCATTTATTATGAGAGTAATTGACAACGACTAAAATTTTAATGTTTCACCAAATTTCCTTCTCAAAAAATCCTAGTGACTTTCATTATCTGAGCAATGAAGGTCTTACACTTAATGTCCACTAGAGGGGGAGACAGGATTTCTATTTACGTAAAATGGCAAATAAATACATTAATTTCATGTGTACTATCATGAATATGCCATATCTGTGTACACGAATAAACTTCACAATTCAAGCTGTACTTTAAAACTTCCCATTCTGGCTTTTTCAACCTACCTCCAAATGTATTTTAATATATTTTTTATTCACACTGGTTTATGCATTTAATGTTTGTCCATCTAGATCTTTTATTTTTCATGAGCTGTACATTTTAAGATGTACTCAGTGTTGATAAATCACATGCACTGAATGTAAATGCTAATGTCAGGACTCTCAGTCCTCCTCTTGGATGGCCAGTGTCCTGCAAAGTTTAGCTACCCCAAATAAACACACCTAAGCTAAGCAAGGTCTTCAGGATCAGTAGCAATGTCCAAGCAAGTGTGTTGGAACTGAACTCTGCAGAACATGGTTCTCCCGGTTCAGGACTGGGTTTTAAATCTATAAATGAATTTGTACAGTTGGGTGTCTGCATGCAGAGGTGTACTTCAGTAAGTACAATGTAAACTGTAATCTATAAAGACAAATCTTCAGATAAGCATTAAGGCCACTGCCTTGAGGTCTCCATCCATTGGTCAAAACAGACCTCGCACCCCACCACACTCCTGTTAGCTGTCAACATTAATTGCGGCTGGTGCCAAATAAAAATTATTATGTATCCCTTGTGCATTGTTCAAATTCACTACCCTTTCGTTATGTTCGGGATGAAAACATTCACTCAATTAAACCGGTATAAGCATTAGATACAATTTTTTTCCCCTAATTTATTGTTGGTGGATGTTTTTTTTTTCACTGACTTCCATTATAATTACATTTTTGATTGCAAAGCCATGAAACATAATCATGCATTCTTGATTGTTTGTGGTTTTCTCTGTTGGGAAGAGGTAAAATTTGTTATTTTTTACAGTAAATCAATAGGTGGGACCATCAACCCTTTAGATAGGCCTGTGCAAAAAAAAGCTTAGTTTCTGACTTGTATATAGAGTTATGTGGAGTATAACAGCAAATTATATTGTGTGTATGTGTGTAGGAGAGAGAGAGAGAGAGAGAGAGAGAGAGAGAGAGACTTTTGCGCACTTACCTTGATGTATTTGAGAAAATCTAAATGTACACCTCAGCTCTCAGAACTACATGGAGTAAACAAAAGTGTATTTATGCACCTTCTGCCTTTTAATGGTGGTGATAAGTATAGACTAAACAAAAACAGTACATGGATTTAAACACTTGCATGCCATCCTTCTGGTCATTTGATGGTGAGAAGAGCAGCAAGCAATACGAGAAAGGGCTTGACTTGAACCAGAGTTTTAGAAATGATTATGCAGCTTGACCCCTCCAGCGAGTTGCTGCTTATTTGAAGTTGGTATTGCATTTTGGTCCATAATCAATTATGTTCAAAGTAGTTTTTTTTATAAGATTTAAAGGTTTTAAACTGGCTTCACCATCAAGAAAAGACAAGTATTTCACACATAGGCCCTCCGTTCTTTTCACCATCAAAAGTCAGCAGGTGCATAAACACACTTCTTTTTTTTTTATTGTTTAGTCCATGTAGTTCTGAGAGCATGAGGTGCATATTTGGATTTTTTCAGATACATCAAGGTAAGTAAACAAAGGTCTCTCCCACACTCTCTCTCTCTCTCTCTCAAACACACACACACACACTATAATTTGCTGTTAAACTCCATATAACTCTATATACAGGCCAGAAACTAAGCCTTTTTTTGTACAGGCCTAAAGGGTTAATGGTCCCAACTAGTGATCAACTGTAAAAATAACAAATGTTACCTCTTCCCAACAGGGAAAACCACCAACAATCAAGAGTGCATGATTATATGGTGTCATGGCATTGCAATCAAAAAATGTCGTTATAATGGAAGTCAATGGGACAAAAACAGCCACCAACAATAAATGAGGGAGAAAAAATTAAAATCTAATGCTGCACAAAACTAACAATACATCAAAGCTAATCTACAGTTATTAATCTTTGACATGCCCAAGACTGTCATAAAAGGTAAAAAAAAATATCCAGTCCACAATTACTTTTTATATTGAAAATATGTCATTTTGTGTGTGTTTTTTCTTCCCAAATCAGTGACATAATTTATGAACTTGGTAATTAAAGAGTTAAAATCTTTGATTTTTTTTTTACATTTGGTAGTTTGATCAGGACTGAGGGTGATTAATAGATTTATGCAAAAAAAAAAAAAAAAAAAAAATCTTTATCTGAGACATTTTTACAGCATTTTAATTTAGTGGGTGTTTTCATCCCGAACATAACAAAAGGGTAGTGAATTTACCAACAGTATACTGTTGAGTTTTTGAAATATTTCAAGCATTTTCCCAAAATAAGTGTCAAAATAAGATTTGTCACCAATCATTCCATTAGCTGCAACACAGAGAAAGTTGTGGCCAAAATAAGACTCAACTTTACCCCCTAGTGGACGAAAACGTCCCTAACAACGCATATGGGGTATTATGTAACAGCAAGTCATTTGTGCAAGTACATTTGACTTGCAGTTTTTCCAAAACTTAATCATTTTTATTTGGTACCAGCTGCAGTAGTTAATGTTGTTTTATATTATACAGCTATCATTGAGCTAAGGTATACCCCCTACCACCCCATCTATCATTGAAGAACCTGTGTTACACAGATATGGCATATTCATGGTAGTACACATGAAATTAATGTATTTATCTGTCATTTAAACTTACATAAACAGAAATCCTGTCTCCCCCTCTAGTGGACCTTAAGTGTAAGACCTTCATCGCTCAGATAATGAAAGTCACTAGGATTTTTTGAGAAGGAAAAAGTCTGACCAGTTACAGCAACGAGTCAAACGAGTCTGAAGATCTGAGCTGAATTTGGTGAAACAATAAAATTTTAGTCGTTGTCAAGGCCAACAAAGAAGACTAAAAGAGAAACATCATTTAATTTTGTCTGTAATAAAACTAATAATTCTAATTTATTTAATAAATTTAACTATATTAATTTCCACAATTAATTATTAATGTCACACACACCTACCTAGTGCCATTAGACTTAAAAGATGAGAGTGGTAAATGTTACAGACATATTATCATGGAAATGTTCAGTCTATTATTGATTTTTATTTCCACTTCACTTTTATCCCAGGAGACAGAACTATTTGCACTATTTTTACAGTGGGACAATATTCATACAATACTATAACCTAGAAATAATTTAAAGGGGTGACTTGCAAGTCGCAACAACGCGAATTATGTGTCTACATCTGGTTTCAGATATTGCTCTTGTAAGACTCTTATTCTGAAAGACTGAGGAGCCCGAGTAGAAGGCGGAGCGATCCGACCAATCAGATGAAAGAAGCGTTTCAGCTCCGCCCACAAGTGCGAATGAAATATTGAAGCCATAAGCCGTTTTTTAAACCCAAAACGACAAAATGAGAAATCAAGTTAAAAACTCATTTTCCGTTTGTTAACCTAGATGGAATAACGAATAAACGAGCCATTTTTCCATTTCTCGTTATTTAATTCATGTTCTCTCACTTGAATCCTCTTGAGTTTTTCGTTTTCTGTTTTTTAATTTGAAACAGATTTGGAATGGACGGAAGATACCCTGATTGTGTACGTTTTGATAGTTTGTTTTCCAATTTGAAATGAAATAAGCAGAAACGAGAAAACGGACCGTTTATTCGTTTTTTCGTTTTTTTGAAAAAACGAAAAACGAGATTTCGGCTTGATTTTTCGTTTTTTAGTTCAGAGGCATAAAACGAATAAATGACTTCAAAATTCGTTTTCCACATGTGGGCGGTCCTGAGACGCCCCCTTCCGCCGATTGGTCAAGCAAATCTGAGCATGTGACGTCATCAGTTGTCGCTCAGGTCTGTTCAACAAAATAATAGTCCTCTAACGTTACTATGGCTACCGATTCTTAAACTGCGCAGGGCAGGTCCTGTTGGGCTTTCTTCTTTGCAACTTTACGCGTTTCACAGAAATCTTTAAATCAGAAATATTAAATATTAGTCTGCCACCAGCCCGTTTTAATTAGCTGTGCAGAGTTAAATCTGTGTGGTGAAGCTGCGCTAGACAGCGCGAGCGGGAGAGGATCAATGACCAGTGTTCGGTCAGCAGTCAGAACTTGGGTACCGATGATGGTGAAATACATTTTTACTGAAAATGACCCACGAGTATGATTGACAGGACGATAGCGGAGACATTTAAAAGCGCAATATAACGTCTCTTAACAAAAAAAAAAAATAATAATAATAAAAAAAAAAAAAAAAAAAAAAAAAAAAAATATATATATATATATATATATATATATATATATATATATATATATATGTGTATATATATATGTATATATATATATATATATATATATGTATATATATATATATATATATATATATATATATATATATATATATATATATATATATATATATTAATATAAGTGACTTTGTCTTTGTTTTTAATAAAATAATTGTGAACCACAAACCGAGCCTTCGTTTTGAAGGGTGATTTCCAAATATATTTTATTTATTTGTTATAATATGGGTATTTTATGTCACCCGTGTTATTAGTTTGATTATAGTAGGCTATACGCGATTTTTTTTATTTTTTATTATTGTACTATTTTACTGTTGTTTTTTAATTAACAATATATCATAACAACTTAAAAAGATCAAAATCTACAGAAGAGATTAACAAATAACATTGGTGTTGTCATAAGTTAACTAATCAATGGGAAAATTTCCTCACTGGCACAACCCTATTCTTAATGTTGGCTACATGTTACAGATTTAATGTTGAGCACATAATGTTAAAGGCTTCTTAAATACCATCACATTCAGTTGGAGAGTCAAGAAGGATGTGTTAATTTATTCAATCTTTCATTAGTTGGTGACCCGGTGTGATTATAATAGCATAAATAAAAAAACACGTAATAGGCTATGTATGCCAATAGACAAAACACATCTGCTTTTCCTCTAGATCACTTTACAGTGTGATGGAAATAAACTTTTCTTAAAGCGTGTTGTATATCACCACAGCTTTATTGGCACCCTTCTATATGTGTTGTATACTGTAATAGACAATTGTCCTGCAAAATGATGAGGTTTGGTAAAAAAAAAAAAAAAAAAAAAAAATCATTGCGAGCAAATGTCGAATTGTGTTTTGAAATTTAAATCAACAACGTAAGAGGCTTCAGGCTGTCTGATGAACTCTGTATGAACAAACACCCAGCTTTGCAGTATAGGTGGCACAGAAACAGCATCTGACCTGGCTTTAGATGTACTTTACACACTGTCTATTGCAGCTCAAAGGAGGCACTGTGAATTTACATTGCAATTTCATTCTAAGAGGCTATTAAATGTGAAGTGACAACATGAAACACTACTTTTAAGTGTGTGAATGTGTGTGTGTGTGTGTGTGTAAAAGCAAGAAGTCCAGTCCTGGCTGTATAATCAAACAATAAAACGAGAAACAATGAATGCCATCAAGAACATTTTTTTATTCCACAGGAACTTGATCCAGTTCACTTGTTAAAGGATACTCCACTTTAAAATAAATTCTGTCATCATATACTTGCTCTTATGTTTTTTTCAATCCTTTATGAATTTCTTTCTACTCTCAGTCCAGCCTCTCTCATTGTTAAACCATGGTTTATCACATGAATGACTACTGTAGCCCTATCTCATTCGAGACCACTCTTCTTGTTCCTTGTCCTCCATTTCTGACTCGTCCTCTTCCTTCCCTTGCTCCCCTTCCAACTCCTATTAGTCGAACTCGTCCTCTGGCTCTCCCTCCAACTCCTCTTACTCTGTCTGCAGTGTTTGCATCCATTATCCAAAACCTATTACTTGACCTTTGGCCTATTTATGGCCACTACTAAAGTTATGATTGGTTGTTGTTAAGTAAAGGAACAAGTGTTTGCACATGTGAGGAGTTAGTGTGAGGCACTGATGAATCAGTGTGGCATTTTGATTGGTTGTGTTTATAAAAGGAAATCAAGAAACTTCCTGTCAGATTTTTGTGTGTTGCGTAGAAAATTGTGTTGTGTTTTGCAAAAAGTGTTTAACGAAATTGAAAACTGAGTAAAAGGCCAAACATTTGTGTATGGTTTTGCAGATTTAGTGTGTGGTTCTGGTGTCTGAGTGTCTTTAGAAATTGGTTTTAGAAATTGTGTGACACGTAATAATTTTGTGTGTAAGCAGTTGAAAAAAAAAACTGTAAGCATTTTAGAATATTCCCTTGCTTTGATAATAAATTCTTTGCTGAAATGCATTAGCTTGTGGCTGATCTGATTGATCATAAATGGGCAAGCAACCACAATTTTATCTTTTTTACAAAGTGTTGTTTTCATTTAATGTTTGCATTAGGGTTATTTAAATTAGTATTTAGCTTATTTAGGTTAATTTTGTTTCTTAAATCTGAAACTTATACTTTTTTGCCATATTGCATGATATTTTAATATACATCACAAAAATTGAAACTTTTCATTAACAAAGACAATTTTTTTAAAACCTGTTCTTTATTGCAATACTATTAAAAAACTTGAACCTTAAGTAATTACTGTGATATGAAATGTTGATACTTGCACATGCCTATTACATAATTCACACTTAAACTTTGTTTTACCTGGAATCCAGTGAGCATTCCAGGACTGCACCACACGGTCAAGACCAACCGTAACAACCTGACAAGATAGTGCAGACACGCAATAACGTTTCGGGTCATCTTCCATGTCCAGTTCCTCCTGGTTCACTAATTGCATCAGTGCCCCTTTCACTGGATAATTCACTCTGTTATTTATTTTAGGCCATATTCTTTCAATTGTGTGATTCTGTTTATTTAAAAGGAAAAAAAGGAAAACAATTAGACTAGCACAACAGCTACATAAAGTTAAGGAAGTTAGTTTATTACATACAATCTTGGAGCTCTAGAGCAGTGGATCTTAAATCTGTTTGCTTTAAGGAGGTATTTCTACCTGATTCTACATAGAAATTCTAATGTCGTCGTTGTGACCTACTTCAATCAGTTCGTTGAAACATAAAACAGGGGAAAGCCGTTATAACCTAATTGAGTTACATTGACTTAACATACAATTTCCATTAATGCTTGCTCAGGATGGACACATTCGACACATGTGCACCTGCTCATGAGTTCAATCAAAGTGACAATCGCAATTGACAGCAATACTCTTCAGCACAATGGTAACCACAAAATTTTATGACAGAAAAAATTGACAGAGTTGACACCCAATTAGATGTATCTGGAGTTGACCCTTTTCATGAACCATTTATGACAGTTAATGTGTCTGTCTCCCTTTTGCTATTTTTAGTTCAAGAACGTTTCCTCTAAAAATTGTAATGTTGAAAATCTTTGGATGTAAATTATTCTACAGCGCATTCAGGAAAATCTAACACTTTTGGCAAATATTATTTCATGATAGGCCCTGTTAATTATTGCAGTAAATCTTACAGAGTACAGGCATATGCAATTGAATCAATCGACTGCCAATAAATAAAGTAAATGCCACAGGCCGTGACTGTGTCAGAGTCAAGAATGCCTCCGATTTTGTAAATTACCTTCTATCATCTGTTAAAAGTCCCTTTCCTTATCAAATTACTGAAATTATGTTGATAAGATACATATTCTTTTGTCTAATTATTATTATTATTATTATTAGAAAGGGGGGTTCCTAATGTTTTGGCTCATGGAGGATGCCAAAAGAGAGTGTCTGTGGATCTTTTGCCAAATGCCGTGGAGGCTGCAGGCAGGTATGACCGTGAAGCAAGATCTTCATTGACACCAGTTTCAACTTTTGGGCAGAATCCATTTCAGTCAACAGAGGACCAGGTTGCTGTGGAGAGGCAGTTCTCTATGCAGTGTCCTGACATTGCGTCTCTTTTTGAACGATGAGGGGGTGGTGTTGGCGCAGTAGATAAGACACATGCCTTTGGTGTGAGAGACCCGGTTTTGAATCCACTGTGAGACACCAATGTGTCCCTGAGCAAGACACTTAACCCCTAGTTGCTCCAGAGGCGTGCGACCTCTGACATATATAGCAATTGTAAGTTGCTTTGAATAAAAGCGTCAGCTAAATGAATAAATGTAAATGTAAATGTAAATGAACGTGTTGTCAATTTCCAACAAGAAGAGTTCCAAAATGCTTTGAAAATACTAATTGATCTTGTTCGAATTCATGCTTAAGAAAGAAATTCATAAAGGATTGAAAAAAACATGAGAGTGAGTATATGATGATAGAATTTATTTTAAAGTGGAGTATCCTTTAACAAGTGAACTGGATCAAGTTCCTGTGGAATAAAAAATGTTCTTGATGGCATGCATTGTTTCTTGTTTTATTGTTTGATTATACAGCCAGGACTGGACTTCTTGCTTTTACACACACACACACACACACACACACACACACACACACACACACACACACACACACACACACACACATTCACACACTTAAAAGTAGTGTTTCATGTTGTCACTTCACATTTAATAGCCTCTTAGAATGAAATTGCAATGTAAATTCACAGTGCCTCCTTTGAGCTGCAATAGACAGTGTGTAAAGTACATCTAAAGCCAGGTCAGATGCTGTTTCTGTGCCACCTATACTGCAAAGCTGGGTGTTTGTTCATACAGAGTTCATCAGACAGCCTGAAGCCTCTTACGTTGTTGATTTAAATTTCAAAACACAATTCGACATTTGCTCGCAATGATTTTTTTTTTTTTTTTACCAAACCTCATCATTTTGCAGGACAATTGTCTATTACAGTATACAACACATATAGAAGGGTGCCAATAAAGCTGTGGTGATATACAACACGCTTTAAGAAAAGTTTATTTCCATCACACTGTAAAGTGATCTAGAGGAAAAGCAGATGTGTTTTGTCTATTGGCATACATAGCCTATTACGTGTTTTTTTATTTATGCTATTATAATCACACCGGGTCACCAACTAATGAAAGATTGAATAAATTAACACATCCTTCTTGACTCTCCAACTGAATGTGATGTTATTTAAAAAGCCTTTAACATTATGTGCTCAACATTAAATCTGTAACATGTAGCCAACATTAAGAATAGGGTTGTGCCAGTGAGGAAATTTTCCCATTGATTAGTTAACTTATGACAACACCAATGTTATTTGTTAATCTCTTCTGTAGATTTTGATCTTTTTAAGTTGTTATGATATATTGTTAATTAAAAAACAACAGTAAAATAGTACAATAATAAAAAATAAAAAAAATCGCGTATAGCCTACTATAATCAAACTAATAACACGGGTGACATAAAATACCCATATTATAACAAATAAATAAAATATATTTGGAAATCGCCCTTCAAAACGAAGGCTCGGTTTGTGGTTCACAATTATTTTATTAAAAACAAAGACAAAGTCACTTATATATATATTTTTTTTTTATTTATTTTTTTTTGTTAACAGACGTTATATTGCGCTTTTAATTGTCTCCGCTATCGTCCTGTCAATCATACTCGCGGGTCATTTTCAGTAAAAATGTATTTCATCATCATCGGTACCCAAGTTCTGACTGCTGACCGAACACTGGTCATTGATCCTCTCCCGCTCGGCGCTGTCTAGCGCAGCTTCACCACACAGATTTAACTCCGCACCGCTAATTAAAACGGGCTGGTGGCAGACTAATATTTAATATTTCTGATTTAAAGATTTCTGTGAAACGCGTAAAGTTGCAAATAAGAAAGCCCAACAGGACCTGCCCTGCGCAGTTTAAGAATCGGTAGCCATAGTAACGTTAGAGGACTATTATTTTGTTGAACAGACCTGAGCGACAACTGATGACGTCACATGCTCAGATTTGCTTGACCAATCGGCGGAAGGGGGCGGCTCAGGACCGCCCACATGTGGAAAACGCGTTTTGAAGTCATTTGTTCGTTTTATGCCTCTGAACTAAAAAACGAAAAATCAAGCCGAAATCTCGTTTTTCGTTTTTTTCAAAAAAACGAAAAACGAATAAAGGGGCCGTTTTCTCGTTTCTGCTTATTTCATTTCAAATTGGAAAACAAACTATCAAAACGTACACGGACCCACACTGTCCCATGCTGCATAAATACTATGGCGCTAAACATTTGAAAATGTGTTTCTACAGTCACTGTACAGGTTTCTCTTTGTGAGGTTTGGTTAGCAGTGACTGAAATGCAGCAGATCTTGAGACTCCAGTAGCTTCAAACACATATCTGCTGCTCAGCAATGGCTTTTTACAGCTGCCATTACAACACAGTTCATTTGTTTGACAGAAAATCCCTTAATAAATCTCAATCTGAACAAGATCTTCTGTGCTCGAAGTCACTCACAAAATTTTTGACAGTTCAATAATCTCTATTTGCTTATTTCTCTATTGTTTGTTTTGATGCCTTTTGCAAGACATTGCATTGTTTGATAGTTTTCATCTTCAGAAAGTTCTTTAGGGGGAAGTCGTGGCCTAATGGTTAGAGAGTCGGACTCCCAATCGAAAGGTTGTGAGTTCGAGTCTCTGGCCGGCAGGAATTGTGGGTGGGGGGAGAGCATGTACAGTTCTCTCTCCACCTTCAATACCACGACTTAGGTGCCCTTGAGCAAGGTCCCCCAACTGCTCCCCGGGTGCCGCAGCATAAATGGCTGCCCACTGCTCCGGGTGTGTGTTCACAGTGTGTGTGTGTTCACTGCTCTGTGTGTGTGCACTTCGGATGGGTTAAATGCAGAGCACAAATTCTGAGTATGGGTCACCATACTTGGCTGAATGTCACGTCACTTTCTTCCTAACCATATTTCATTTAGACCCCATTGTGGGGGTTTCCATTTACCTAAGAAGACCTGGCAAACTATTGACCAAACCTGAGATCGACACCAGTTACCTGAAATTATGTGAAAAACAACACAAACAATAATCTGGCTCTTAATTGTACCACAATCCTATTGATATGTCACTTGCATAACAATTTGAAACGTGTATTTGGCCATTTTGAGATTAATGGCAGTGTTGGCGTACACTTGTGTTCTTCTGAAAATCTTTGATCCTTGTCAATAGATATTGCACGTTTTATGCTTTCAAAATTGGACTGAACTGAGTACATTTTTAATTGCAAATTAATTAGCTGTTATTTCCAGCTTATAAGCAATGCATTTTATCAGCCTTCGGAATGAACTTGATTCAGGCCCACTGGCTCTTCAATAGTGTGAACATTAAGACTCTAGTCTCACCTCCATATCTTTCTGTTTCAAGGACTCAAAGCATGGCGAGTGTTCGGCCAGGTGGTGATTCGGTCCGAGAGGTGTACTCCATCAGGCTGGTCTGCTGTCCCGCAGGAAGTGCTGATTACTCAAAGCAATGTCTTCCTCTGATGACATAAATCAGCAGTTTGAAAACAATCAGAGATAAACAGGCTGATTAAGAAGGTCAAACGAGGCATCTCATACCTTGACGCTCTGCTCTGCTGTGGTCACGATGCCCTCGCGCAGAAACAGCCTGTAGTCGTCAAAGAAGCGAGCGTGTTTCTCCAGATCCTTCTTGCTCTGGTCTGGCAGGAACCCAATGATCCACTGCTGTAAAACATCCTGCAGCTCCCTGAAAGAAAAGAGTATGTTATGTTTTTTTTTGTTTTGTTTTTTTACACAATGCAGAAGGCATACCATCATATTTCAGGCAGGTTTGTACCTGATTAAACCACTTTCCTGTAGCAGCTCTCTGCTGAGGTTCAGAGGAATATCTGCAAATTCAGTCACTTGAAACTCAATTTTCCTTTATTTTTAAAACATATTTGTATTAATCTAATAATCCATTTAAAGTTTATTAATGCATGTATCTGGATGCTCATCTAAGCTAGTAGGAAGCGCAGTCACTTGAGAAGAATGTGTGTCTTTGGTTTGGATCTGAACCTCCTGCTGTACAGAGTCACACTGGACCATCTCACGACAAACATGGAAGCTTTCTGCTCACACATATTTACAAACATCACAAAACAAAGAATCATTAATAAGCTGATTACCAAACAAATGGACCTATAATATTAATTTGGTTTGAAAATTTATGTAAGAAAGAAGAGTGATTTGTATAATTCATATTCTTACTATGTGTTTCCAGATCCCTACTATCACTACCACTCGCAAACCATGCATCACACAATGTAGGCAGCGCAATCTTAACAACCTGCACACTTTGCCTATGTCTGCACATACACTACTTTCTTTTTGGAATTGTCAGTCTGCTGTAATCAAAGCTGATTTCATTACTTCTATTATTAGTCATTCAAAGCTTCATCTCAAGGCCCTAACAGAGACCTGGATCAAACCAGAGGACATTGCTACACTCTCCAATAATTTCTCATTTTCCCACTCCCCCCCCGTTTGACTGGAAGAGGTGGAGGTACTGGTCTGCTCATCTCTAATGATTGGAAATTTAATCCTTTACCATACTTGGGTATCAACAGCTCCTTTGAATCTCATTCAGCTACTGTTACCTCCCCTCTTAAAATACATTTTGTAGTTGTCTATCAACCCCCAGGACCACTGGGTAACTTTTTTGGATGAATTAGATGTGCTGCTCTCAAACTTTCCTGAGGATGGTACTCCCCTATTATGCTTGGAGATTTCAACATCCACCTAGATAAACCTCTGTATGCTGATTTCCCCACTCTGCTTGCCTCTTTTGATCTCAACCGAATGTCAACTACTGCTACTCACAAATCAGGCAACCAACTGGACCTTATTTATACGCGACACTGCTCTACTGATCATGTTCTGGTTACTCCACTGCACACATCCAATCACTTCCTCCTCCTCAACATGGTCCCTGACACATCACTTACCCCTCCATATGTCTACTCACATCTCAGCTTGTCTATTAGACATTTCTTGGATGGCTGGATGATGGACCATCACCTTGAACTCAACCTTGCAAAAACAGAACTGCTTGTGGTTCCAGCAAACCCATTGTTTCATCACTATTTCACCATCAAGTTAGGCTCATCAACCATAACTCCTTCAAAAACAGCCAGAAGCCTTGGAGTTATGACTGATGATCAGCTGACTTTCTCAGCCCACAGTGCTAAAACTGTCAGATCCTGCAGATTTGCTTTTTTCAACATCAAGAAGATCAGGCCCTTTCTTTCGGAATAAAATTGACAAACAGTAAAGTCTTTGAGAAGGGCTTTATCAAGCGAGATGGTGCATTAGAAATGTACATCTCCTGTTTCCAAAATGCATCACAAACTGCTTGAAAAAGCTGTAAACTAATTCCACATTGCGCAAGGTTCAAACAACCTTACGCCTGTTTCACACATACTCCGTCTGCAGTGCAGCCATGCACCCATGTTACGCTCCCATGTTAACGGATTCCAGTTGCGTTCCAGGAGCGGTGCGTCTGCAGCGGTGCAGCGATCGTTTACGTACCGAGTAGCGGACTGCAAACGCGTCCTGTGTGAAAGCACATAGAGTCCGTGCTGCACGACATAGGGCACACGGACTGCATACGCACTGCAGACGGAGTATATGTGAAACAGGCGTGAGCGGGCCATAGCTGGGGTCAGCGGGGACCCGGTGAAGGTTGTACCAGTGGACCCTGTTTGAAATAGTTTATTTTGTATGTTTGTTTATTTTTATTTATTTGTGCTATTTACACAATGTTTACATTTTTTCAAGTTTGTAGGTGTCAAGGTACAGAAACTAAATAATTAAATGTAAAAAAGCACTAGATAGTCTTCAATGTAAAAATGAAATATACAATCAAACCTACATTTATTCAGACACCTTCCACATTTCTCACATTATTACAGTTTTGCTATATATCAAAAAAATATGTCTGGTCACTGAATAATTTTTGGTTTGACTGTTAAAACTACAAAGTAGTCAAGAGCAGTGAGTGATTTTTATTTTCTTGGATTAACATTACAGCAGCCAGTAGCTAAATTAGGCGCGGTCACTTTAAGAGACGATGAACGCATCCAATATAATACACATCCCATATTTCCTCAACTGTTTACTTTCATTTAAGAAATTACTGACAGTTCTTTTGAGCATAATTTCCAAGGTGGATATTTTGACATATTTCGTATGTATTTGTCGTTACTAGAGCAAAAATAAGCAAATTCGATGTTCAAGTGTTTTGATCAAAACACTTAAAAATGATTATTTTTAGCGTCTCGAGACGGCTTTCTCTGCGTGAGCCCTGAACACCAGAACACAGCGAGTACGGAATTGTACATATCTTTATGTTTGTTCAAACTGCGATTTGTATTTGTTCGTTCAGCTGCAGGAGGGACTTTGAGGAGAACTTCGCAGAAGAGAGCTCGGTGTATGTATATATATTTATATATATAAAGACCTCTAACACTAGCTTGCTCTATTCTTTTTATATTCTATCTTTTTTCTTTTTATTTATTATATTATTTAAAAGCCCTTGCTACGTGTACTGTGTTATAGCAGTTAAATATCATTGCTCTTTTTGATTGTTTCCACTGTCCTCATTTTTAAGTCTCTTAGGATAAAAGCATCTGCTAAATGAATAAATTTAACAGTAATATAATGTATAATTGCATACAATTTATTTATGAATTTGTGCTTTATTATTCAGTTGTTTATTTATATATTAGACTAATTTAAAATAACATTAATCATTCTATATAATTTTAAAACATGTCAATACATAATATTTATACTTTTCAATATAATATTTATACAACTTCAAATTTAATGTATAACAAATAACACTGTAACTTAAGATTGAATGCATATATTTGCATTTAAATTAGAATATGTAAAAGTTTGTGCTTTAAATGCACATTTCAATTGTCATTTTAATGCATTGCTTTTTGCAGTGTTAAGTGTTTCAACCAATAACACACCTTTTTATCTGCAATGACTGCTATGACCACACAGAGGCACATGTGCACTAGAGAGATCTGTAGATGGTTGATTATTTGTATGACTGAAAGCTCTGAAAACAGCTTTGGAACTACACACATTAGCAATAGAAAAGCTATTCTTCATCTTTTTCCCTTGCAATGCTTGATAATTTAAATAAAGTGACATTACCATACCATACCATACCAACTTTTTTTAAGCACTTTACAACAACCAAAGTTGACCAAAGTGCTGTACAGAAAAAAAATAAAAAAAGATAAAATAAACATATGTACCATTTATAACCACACAATAAAAGCCGACATTAACGGAACACGAGTAGCCTGAAAAAAGTAGCATTGAGAGCTGTTTAATCTGATTCTGCTGCATGATTCTGTTCTCGAGCCCCTCACAGAGCCGTGATGGAGGAGGTGTGTGTGTTGAAGGAACCTGGAGGGTGAAGGTGTCTTTGATGAGCGCTAGGATGAACACCTAACAGAGCAGGTGTGTGCCAGAAAACCACTGAGTTACAGACTGATCAATATATATGACTTTTCTGTCATAATTTATTTATAATTTATGTGGATATTTCTGTTTTTTTTTAGTTGTTTCATAAAATGTAATTTATTAGTGTAAAAACTTCTCCAGTAAGACATTATTATTATTAAGACATTATTTGACATTATTTAGCCATATCAAGCTGATTAAATACTGTATGTACTTATGTGATTAGTTTTTAATCAAATAAATCTACAGGGGGGACAATATAATGTATAAATACATTGAGATTTACTACTTTATTGTCATATACACTTCAGTGCACAGCCAGCCAGGGTCTGAAACACACAGACATCAGTTCTCAGATATGCGCAATCCGTTATTAATCTGAAGCAGAAGCAGAATCAGAAATAATAGTTTAATAATCGAAAGAAAACGAAATAATTACTTTCATTACAATTTCAGATAGCCTATACATACATGTAACTTATTTAGATACAACAAATAATATTACAACAAAATATAATATTAATCAAACTTCACAATAACGCTAAAACAATGCAATCGATTTGGTCAGCTGGCTTGAGTCACTGCACGTTTATGTCACACGCAACTCTATTAACTCCAAAAAAAAATGTACGCACACCACAAGGAAATAATCTCTGACTATTTAAGCAATTTGTTTATTGAACAGTTCTCCACATCCATTACGCAAAAAACACGCGCACAGTATAAAGCTTTCGGTCTCCATCTCCAAACCTTTTTACACAAACCACAAGGAAATAATCTCAGACTATTTAAACGTTATTTAACAGTTCTCCACAACCATTGCGCAAAGAACACACAAACAAAATAATACTCTCCATCTCCATCCCCACCACCTTACAAAAATACTATAGTGTACTACTAACAATTGCTTGGCTAGTCAAAGCTGATCCCACACTTGTTGCCAAAAAAATAAATGTTACAAGCGCGGCAGCACAATGCTCATACCTTAGCTACATGCAGGCGGGGTGCCCTGGTTACAGGTGTCCAAATGTCGAGGTGCGCTGTATTAAATAAAGATGAATGTATTCTGCATGGAACGAGCGGGAAACCTCGTTACTCGGCGACCAAGCCTGCCTGCCTGACGTTGACAAAGTAACTTCCGAACCTGTGTTGATTAGGCCTCAAAATATGAAATTAAAATCCAAAATATACGTAATAGACTGCGTGTGTCAAAATCATTTTCTAAAATATTCATAAGGAATTTATAAATTGTGCAAAATATTTTAATAGGCCTACATTTTTTTTTATCTCCCTCTCGTCACTTCCCGCGGCCATGGATGCTATTGATATTGAAAACAATTGTGATGTTTTGTTTTAGGATTCTTTGATGAATAAAAAGAAACCACATTTTGTGAAATGTAAATCTTTGACATTATAGATGTCACTTTTGATCAGTATAATGCTCCTCAAACATGAGTGTATGTTGAATGTTGTGGTGTCTGTGATGACGCTGTGGAGCGTCTCCTCTGCTCTCAGTCTGTTGTGTGCTGTAGGAGCGATGAGACACTGACAGCAGCACAGTCTTCAGGTCTGCTGTCTAACATTACTATCAACTGATGAATTAAACAGCACTGATGTTTACTGACCAAACAGACGGTTTGGATTTGATCATTGTTACTGTGTATGCTCGCTAGAGGTCGACATTTTTTCAAGTAGGAGCAGCTGCAGGAGGATTAGGGCGAGTCTTTGTGAACAGGTAAATTGTGAAAGAGAAACTGAGGCAGAATGTTCTCCTTTCGATCTTAACTCTCGTATCAACATTTTGTTAATATCTAATAATCATATAAATCATTTCTTTAGGAACTCCTGTGAACACATTAATGCTCAACTGAAGGTAAGTCAAGAACCGACCGAAAAACACATTTACCTGAACAAGTGTCTGTGTGACTTCAGATGTGTTTAACCGGTTAGGTTGGTCTAGAAGTGATACTAAAACATACAAATACATTTTTAAAGATAAATTGAAACAATACTACATATTGATACACGCTGTGCTTTTGTGTCTTGCTTTGGACTAATTTAAGCAGTTGATTGTAGATGTGTAAGTGCAAGTATTCAGAGTGAACACATGCATGTTAACACACGAGCTGACTGTTTATTATAATGTTTTATTTCCCATTGTGTCCTTTAGAGATGAAGTTCATTTGTTTAACTTTGCTGATTTTTAGTGGAATTACAGATTCAATATCAGGTAATTATTCACACACATGAAAAGAGCTGAAGCTATATTTAGGCTATAATTAAACTGTAGTTTATAGTTCAGGTGACCAGTACATTATGCCATTTATTACATGGCTACTTGATTAGAATTAAGTTTACAGAGAGCCATTTATCAAAGTTAATAAAACAAAGGAAAAACAGACACAAACAGTGTTTTCATGCAGAGATGATCAGACGCAGAGCTGTGTGGAGAAGGACAGTCACTGCTTTACATGTGAACGCTGTAGTGCTTGAATGATGACAGTTCAACTGACCGGAGGTTCACATTTAATTAGACCTGCTCTCTTTCTCTTTAACAGAGCGGTATGAAGTCGTGGGATCTGCAGATCCTGTGTTTGCTGTAGCTGGTGAAGATGTGATTCTGCCCTGTTCAGTCAAACCCAGCATCAGTGTTGTGGACATGAGAGTGGAGTGGTTTAGATCTGATCTGAAAGACTCACAACTAGTGCATCTCTATGATAATTATGAAGACAGAAACAGAAATCAGATTCAGTCCTACAGAGAGAGAACAAAACTGAATCATCAAGAACTACAGAGAGGAGATGCATCACTCAAACTCTCATCAGTCCGAGTCTCTGATGAAGGACTTTATAAGTGTTTTATTGAGTCCAAATCCTGGTCTGATGATACCACTGTTGAAGTCAGAGTTGAAGGTGAGTAAACCAGTGAAAACTAAAGGCATAAAGTAAAAACCTACAGATTTTAAAACCATACACTTAATGACTTTATAATTAAACACAAAATAAAGCTGGCCATCACACACCAGCCTTTCAAGTTTTTCTGATAAACTCAAACAGAAACATGTGTCTTGTTGCTAGGAGACATGTGACAAATGAAAACAATATGTGTTCTAAAATTGGCTGAAAAGTTTGATCTAAAAATCTGAGTCTGTACATTATACACTGCATGGTTTTCTAGGATATCTGTCAACTCAGATCTGCAGACTGTGTACTATCAAAAACTAGAGTTAACTTCTCCAGACTGTAAATTGGGATCAAATCTGGGCAAAAGTGATGTAGTGTATTCCAGTCTTAACATGCTCTAACTACTAAAAACTAAAAGCCTGAACAACAACAGAATGTTCTTCCTCTTGATCTCTAGTTGTTGTAGGACGTCCTCCAGTGATCACTGTAGATGGGTTTGATCATTCAGGAGGACTTCATCTACAGTGTGAATCTGAAGGCTGGTATCCTGAACCTGATCTTGAGTGGCTGGACAGTGAAGGAGTCAGTTTGAGTTCAGAAACTACAGAGACACACAGAAACACAGACAGATTCAGTGTGAAACACACCACTACTGTACATCACAGTGACAAGATTCACTGCAGAGTCAAACTGAGACATCACATGCTGGAGACACTGATTATCAGCTCAAGTAAGTACTGACTTCTGTTACTGTTATTTTGTCATCTTTTTGTGGTATTTTTGATGCAGTAAAACTATCTAATAATTACCAGCTCAATCCATTACATTATTTAAAGCTAAAACATTTTACTGTCTATGTACATCTCAGAACTGAACATTATATGTTTTAATAATTTCATTAAAATATGTTTATTTTACACAATGTGCTTAATTACTGTTTTGTTTTGCAGGTAATATGTTTATTTCTTGGAGGACTTCAGTCATCATGATTTCAGTTGCTGTTGTGCTCGGTGTGATTGCTGGAATACTGATAGCTGTGTTTGCTCGTAAAAACAGAGGTAAAATACTTGTTTTCTTATTTCATATATTGTATGTAAATAAAGCAGTACAGAGATAATTTTTAAGGCAAGGCATGTTTTTTTATGAAGCACATTTCATACACAATGGTAATTCAAACAGTGGCGGTTTTATAAATTTCAATTTCAATTTTATTTGTATAGCGCATTTACAACAGTCCCCAGGCTGACTAAAGTGCTTTACAGAAGAGCAAGAGTATTACACATACATGGAAAATATAGTAGACTCAAATTTAAAACCACCCATTTAAAATTTGTACATATCACAGTGTTCAATACACTAAAGAAAATAAAAAGGTTTTTAGCAAGGACTTAAAAATAGACAAGGAAGATGCCAGTCTAATCTTTAAAGGCAGGGTATTCCAGAGTCATGGGCCTGCCACTGCAAACTCACATACCCCTCTACGCTTTAATCTAACATGAGGTACCACCAAAAAAGCCTGGTCACAGGATCGAAGGCTTCTAGAAGGAGTATACGGATGAAGAAGTTCAGATAAATAGACAGGAGCTTTGTTATGAAAGGAATTTATAATTGAAGAGGAGAATTTTAAAGTCTATTCTCTGACAAATCGGCGACCAGTGAAGGGATCTAAGATTTGGAGTGATGTGTTCATGTTTCCGACACTTCAAAAGAAGTCTGGCTGCAGTATTTTGGACAAGCTGAAGTCGCGCAATTTGAGATTTAGATATATCGCAATTTAAAGAATTGCAGTAATCTTGATGCGACATAACAAACGGATGAACAGCCATTTCTAGAGATTTTGGCGTCAGAAAGTGTTTCACAAGTTCACATCTACGTATATTAATACAGTAAGTTTATGCGTATTTGGCGTGCTGTCCGGGTGGAGGGCTCCGAGCTCGGGATGTGGCCCGAACCCAGAGTACTCCCCCCGGTTGTGGTAAGAGTAGATGGATCTATAAGTGAGGAGAAATGGGGTGGAGGAGGGATGCTGAAAACTGTCAATGAACAGAGGTAGGTTCTGCTGTTATTAATACCTTGTCATGAGTTGATTACTGATTGGTCTCCACTTGTGATAATCAGGTTAATGAACTGCGACTGTTCCTCCCGAACTTTGTTATAAAACAGCATTTAATTTTAGACCATAAACAAAGCTGATAGAAACTGAATCCAATAACAGAGGAGATATGTCTATCAAATTTTAAATGGTGGTCAATAATAATACCTAAGTTCTGCACCCATGAGGATCTAAAAAACGGATAAACTTCCTAGCTCAGGGTTTATACACTGAGAGTTCTCATTTGCACCGAAAACAATTACCTCAGTCTTGTCCTCATTTAAGAAGAGGAAATTTTGGGCTAGCCATAATTTAACCTCCTCTAAATATTGGAGAAGGGAAGTGATTGCAGTGGAGTTGTTTTTCTTAACTGTATGATAGATTTGAGTGTCATCTGCGTAAATGAAAAGACACACAATGTTGGGGTGGCCAAGGCTAACTCAGGAGGTCCATGACAGAAAATCAGTGTATAACTCCACCGTGGTATAAAAAATGGGAATTATATAAATTAATACTTTTATTTAACGAAGATGTTTTAAATTGATAAAGACATTTATAATGTTACAAAATATTTATATTTCAGATAAATGCTGCCCTTCTGAACTTTCTTTTCATCAAAGAAACCTGAAACAATTCTACTCAGCTGTTTTCAACATGATAATAATAATTACTTTTTTTGATCAGCAAATCTGAATATTAGCATGAATTCTGAAGGATCATGTGATTGTAGTAAATATATTCAGTAAACGATGAACTGATGATACTGCACATGTGTGATTCAGTGTGAAGCATACTGACACACAGAGAGTCTGAACCGAACTGATTCTTTTGGTGACTATCTATACATGTGTGCTGCCCAGGTCGACCCTTGGTCGGTTAATTTGGTAATATTTGGGAATCTTTTGGTTTAATGCAACATATAATAGACCCCTTTTGCACGGACGTCACAGGTACGTCACGGCGCTAGCTGGAGGCAAAACAAACGGAAAACTGGAGGCGGCTAATACAAACCAACACAGGGTCGGCTACTCAAGGAGCTTAAAATGTCGTCTTGTTGTGTTATTGTGGTTGCCAGAATCGACGGAGAATAGTTACATTGTTGTGATTAATTGTGACCGGAATGTAAGAACATGGTAAGAAAGAATAAATACAGAAAGTTTATAATTAATTTGCAGTCTTCGGAATTTTTATTTCTAGAAAATATTTACATCTTAATAATAATTTTACTGTAATGTCACTCTTTATTTTAATCTAAGGATTTATACGCCCTCAGTTTCTCTTTACTTTACACGCTCGGTTTCTCTATCAGGTAAGTGCATATGTCAGGCCACTCAATCGGAGGTAATCCTGTCAGATCGTCCATCCAATGAGTGATTGTGTACGGGTCGACCAATCTGGTTCTGTCCGTTAAAGTTAACTTTTTCAAATAATTATCGCGGTCCCGGACAGTGAGTGACTTTAAATATTCAGATAAATCAGATATATTCAGATTTTCTCCAGCCACTGTTAAAAAAAACAAGCTAAGAAAACTCGCTAGCTACCGTTTGTTCAAGTGTTGAGGGGAATCTTTCTGCCTCCAGCCAAGCCCCGCCCACACAAATACGTCACCTTATTTACCAACTGTAAAAGGGTCTATTGGAGCAACTCATGTTCATGGTCACACTCTGGACCTTATTTTGTCAAATGGTGCTGCTGTAGAAGATGTAAATGTAATGGGGTGGAGGTAGCATTAGTCGTGGCTCCATATTAGGAATGCTTGGGACTTCAAATGTGTTGGACTACAGATCCCATGAGTCCAAGTACTATAAAGGGGGAAATTAAATCTTCTGGCCTTTCTCTTGGTTGGACCATGTGCTGAGTAGAACGTCTATGTGAGACGAACGAGCCCAGAACAGAAAACACAAGAAGCTTATAAAGAAGAGGCAATCAGATAAGCAGCTGGGACAAATTAAATCAAGGAATGAGGTAACGAGAGAACAGGTGAGTGGAGTTTAGGGGAATGGAGTCCAGAGGAAAGGGAGAAACACAGGTGGAGCAACTAAAACAATGATGAGGTAACAAGATGGGTGGGGTTAGAAAATAGACAGGAGAGAGCGCATGGCACCAAACAAACCCAACACAAGCCATGTGCTCACAGAAAGACAAAGTCATATGGTGACACCAGCTGAAGACTACGACACTTGTTGTATAAATTCATCTATTCCTTCTCAGTTTAGTGAAATCTATCATGCTAACGCTGTTGAAAGATCTATTTTGAATGCTGTTGAGTCTTCCATTGGGCCTGATGAACTGACTTCTCTTCTCTGTACAAATTGTTCTAATATTTTAGATGTTATTGCACCTTTTAAGTTAAAGTCACCCAGGCAGATATCGTATTATTGGCTCGACAACAACGCTCGCTCTCTTAGGCGGGCATTTCGTCAAGCCGAGAGGCAATGGAAACAGGATTCATTAACTGTGTCTTGTGAATTTTTTAAAGAATGTTTGTTTAACTTTCAGAAAGCTGCAAAATCAGCTAGGTCTAAGTATTTTTCAGATTTGATTAATACACACTTTCATAGACCTAGAATTCTGTTTTCTACGATTAATTCAATAAATAATCCAGGTTGTCAGTTTCATGTGGAACATTCTGAAATTTTTTTTACAGTTTTTTTCAGAAAAAGTGTTATCTATTCACTCCTCTTTTACCTTGCAGTCATCAGATCTGTCACTGTTTTCGCTGGCAGGTCCGGCTTCCTTTTCTTGTTTTCAAAATGTTTCTTTGAGGGAACTCTGTGATTTGGTCAATAAGATGAAGAAAACTGCCTCTTCACTTGATGTCATTCCTTCTGAGATTATTAAGGCCTCTTTTTCTGAAATTGGGACTTCCATTCCGTCATTAATTAACTTGTCTCTAAGTGCTGGCGTAGTCCCAAAATGTTTTAAGCATGCTGTAGTTCAACCTTTGCTTAAAAAAACAGGGTTTGGAGGAAAATTTCCTTGATAATTATCGGCCTGTTTCTAAGCTTTCATTTTTATCAAAACTTTTAGAAAAAGTTGTATATTCACAATTGATTTCCTTTTTAAATGCAGATAATTTAACAGAACCTCTCCAATCTGGTTTCTCTGCACATCATAGCACTGAGTCTGCTTTGCTTAAAGTATTCGATGACATTTTTCTTGCAGTGGATAGTGGTAAAAATTCAGTTCTGCTGCTTCTTGATCTTACAGCTGCTTTTTATACAGTTGATCATGATATTCTTTTCTGACGGTTAAAACATTGGTTGGGTATTGCTTTGCAGTGGTTTAATTCATATATTAGAGACAGGTCTTTTTCTGTTTAGTTAGGTAAGTTTTCTTCATCTGTTGCTCCTATTATCTGTGGAGTGCCTCAAGGATCCATTTTAGGGCCACTCCTTTTTAATTTATATATGCGACCTTTGGGAGACATTATTAGGAGACAAAATGTTTCATTTCATTTATATGCTGATGATACCCAGTTGTACATACCATTGAAAGCTGGTGATACCATTCAACCTTTATTGCCCTGCCTAGGAGACATCAAGAAATGGCTTTCCAATAGCTTTCTTGGACTTAATGAAAATAAAATGGAAGTAATCGTCTTTGGCCCCCCTAAGTTGAGAAGTGGTCTCATAAATGAGCTTGGCAAGCATTTCCCTCAGTCCCCTCCCAGGTCAGAAATCTTGGTGTCATTCTGGACTCTGAACTTTGCTTAACTAAACAAATTAATACAGTTGTCAAGAACAGTTTTTATCAGTTACGGATCATCTCGAGACTGAAATAATTTTTTACTTTTAATGACCTGGAGAATGGTACAGATGGTACACAATGCTGCTGCAAGGCTGTTGACCGGGGCAAAGAAAACAGATCACATTACACCAGTTTTAGCCTCTCTTCATTGGCTTCCTGTCTATTTTAGAATTCAATTAGAATTCAATTTTTTTTTTAAGCTCTTAATGGTCAAGCCCCATCTTATCTCTCAGATCATCTTATTCCTGTTTCATCCTCCAGATCTCTAAGATCTTATGATAGAGCTCTTTTAGTTGTCCCTCATTCATGCCTAAAAACGAAGGGTGATACTGCTTTTTCTATTGCGGCCCCCCGTCTCTGGAAACAACTTCCACTGGACATTCGCCTTGCACCTTCTATCACAACTTTTAAAATGAAGTTGAAAACATATCTTTATTCCCAGGCATTTTAAATTGGATTTTATCTATGTTCCATTGTTTTACTGTATAACCCGTTTTGTTTATTTTATGTTTATCTTTGACTCTGTTCAGCGCTTTGGTCAGCTTTGCTGTGATAAATTTGCTATATAAATAAACTTTACTTACTTACTTAGAAAAAGATTGATGAAAGAAGAGTAGCTAAGGAAAAACGACTGTGTGCCAGATCACCCAGACTCACAGAGAAAGCTCAGGAAGAGTGTAAGACCAAAGATAGAGAAGTAAAGAAGAGTGCCCGAAATGACAAGAAAACCTTTGTAGAGAAACTGGCATATGAAGCCGAAAATGCTGCATTACAGGGAAAACGGAATACGGTTTACAAGATTACCAAGCAGATTACTGGTCATAAAAACAGCTCCATACCATAAAAGGACAAAAAATGCAAGCTAATAACAACAGAAAAAGAACAGGCTGCCAGGTGGGTTCAATACATTGAAGAAGTACTAAACTGCCCGGAACCAGATGAGTCAATCCTAACCCAACCAATAATACTAAAGGAATAGACATTCACCCTCCTACCAAAAAAGAGGTAATGGATGCTATTAAGGCCATGAAATCTGTTAAAGCACCAGGGATCGATTCCTTGCAATTAGAGCTACTGAAGGCAGATATTTATATATCAGCCAACATGTTAACAGACCTTTTCCAAAAGATTTGGGACGAAGACACTATCCCTAAGGATTGGAGCAAAGGCCTCATATTCAAACTGCCCAAGAAAGAAGACCTCAGCAATTTTAACAGCTGCATGGGTATTACACTTCTTTCTATTCTCAGCAAGGTTTTCTGTAGGATCCTGTTGAAGAGGGTCGATTGAGCCATAGACCACAAATTGAGAGAAGAAGAAGCAGGTTTTTGAAGTGGGAGAGGATGCATAGACCAGATTTTTGCACTTCGCAACATCATAGAGCCCCCTTCCTCAAATCTTGCCCTGGAGGTCCAATGCGCTGCAGAGTTTAGCTCCAACCCTGATCAAAGTCACCTACCTGTGATTTTCTAATGATCCCAAAGACATTTATTTGCATTGATTATCATGCTCAGGTGTGTTTGATTAAGGTTAGAGCTAAACTCTGCAGGAAAGTGGATCTCGAGGTCCGATTTGAGGATCCCTGTCATAGAACAATGTTTGGAATGGAATAAACCACTTTACATGAATTTCATAGACTTCACAAAAGCATTTGACAGTGTCCACCGAGAGAGCTTATGGAAGATAATAAGAGCTTATGGAATACCACCTAAAATTGTAAAACTTATTGGGAAGTTCTGTGAACACTTGGAGTGCTCCATCATTCTCGATAATAAAATGACATTTGAAGTCAGATCGGGCTATGATTGGGCTATGTGTCAAAAAACATCTGACCATTCCCGTGGCATTCAATGGACTCCCTTTTCTCATTTGGAAGATCTTGACTTCACCGATCATCTGGCGGTAATCTCAGCCACATACACTCACATTAAGGAAAAAACAAATAGGCTGCCAAATAGAGCCAGCTGAGGATGTGAATGATTTCACATATCTTGGTAGTGTTATTAACAGAACGCAACCTTCAGAGCTGGAGATGAGGTGGGCCTGAGAACAGCTAGGGCCAACCTGTCCCACGGCATCAGAGAGGCTAAGAGACAGCACTCCGGGAGGATAGCCCATCAATTCAGTGACAGCAGAGACACTAGGAACCTGTGGCAGGGGATACAGACCATTATGGACTACAAGCCCCCACCATGGACCTGTGATGGCAACATCTCTCTGCTGAATGAGCAGAGAGAAAACAGCACCACTGCACAGAAGACCCTACCTCCTCCCAGCGACCAGGTGATGACGCTGACCCCAGACAGTGTGAGGAGATCCTTCAGCAGGATCAATGCCCGCAAAGCTCCGGGTCCTGACAACATCCCTGGGCGTGTATTGAGAGACTGTGCAGCAGAACTCACTGATGTCTTCACAGACATTTTTAACATCTCACTGAGTCAGGCTATTGTTCCCACATGCTTTAAAACTACCACCATCATCCCAGTCCCGAAGAAGCCATCTCCATCCTGCTTCAATGACTGCCGTCCTGTTGCATTTACTCCCATCCTCATGAAGTGCTTTGAACGGCTAGTCATGCACCACATCAAGTCTGCCCCCCACCCCTCTCTGGACCCCTTCCAGTTTGCATATCAGTCCAACCGGTCGACCGATGATGCCATCTCCACTGCCGTCCACTCAGCACTCACACATCTGGACAAAAAGGACTCATATGTCAGAATGCTTTTCATAGATTTCAGTTCAGCGTTCAACACAATCATCCCTCAACACTTCGCTGTGCAACTGGCTGTTGGACTTTCTGACTGGAAGACCTCAGGCAGTACGGGTTGGCAACAACACTGGTGGAATGACCTCCCCAACTCAATCTGAGCAGCTGAGTCCTTAGCCATCTTCAAGAATCAGCTTAAAACACATCTCTTCCATCTTTATTTGACCTTCTAACTTTAACACTCACTATTCTAATTCTATTCTTAAAAATTACCTCTCTAATCTTTTTGTATGCTATTTTCTTTTAATTTATTATGCAATTGTATATGTGTGTGTGTGCGTGTGCATGCATGTGTGCATATAAAGACCTCTAACACTAGCTTGCTTTATTCTTTTTTTTTATTCTATCTGTTTTCTCTATATTATATTATTTAAAATCCCATGCTAGGTGTACTGTGTTAACCTAACTGAGACTTGTTATAGCACTTATATATCATTGCTCTTTTGGTTGTTTTTGATTGCTTCCACTGTCTTCATCTGTAAGTCACTTTGGATAAAAGCGTCTGCTAAATGAATAAATGTAAATATATAGAACACAAGTTTAGTGACACATGCCACTTGATTGTATGTTTTCTTTGGCTGGTAGATAGAGCAGTTTATTAAGGGTGTCTTTGACGCTGAGGACTTTTCTTTTCTTTTATATAGGGGTTGGTTTGTGAATACTGATGGTTGAGTTAGATTAGAAGTTTGTATTGTTTTTAATAAGGTTGGTTATGTTTTGTTTCTTTCTTTGTTTTGGCACGGTCTCGTTCTTCTCCCTTTTCCTCTTTCTTTTGTAAGTCGTTATTTTTGCTTGATTTACAAAGTGTATATAAGTTGTAAATAATATTCTGGCTTAATGTGGTTTTGCTTTATCACTGTGTCGTTGACTTTAGCCAAAAAAAAGTCCATATCTAAACTGAACAACTACCTTACTATTAATAAGCAGCAAATTAGTTTGAGGCAAACGTTGCAGTTAATAGTTAGTTAGTTAGTTAGTTAGTTAGTTAATAGTGAGAATTGGTCCCCAAACTAAAGTGTGATCATTAAGTTAATTCAGTATTAAGTCAGTTTTCATCCACACAATATTTATACTTGTGTATTCATATACTTTTGAGTATATCTAAGGTCATGTCATTTCTAGTTATTGTTCACAAATTATATTTGTATTTGTTGTCTGAATGCTGTTTTCTCTTGTCTTTATTCTGAATCTTCTTCAGATCACGATCGACTACAGAATGAGAAGAACAGACTACAGAATGAGAAGAGTACACTACAACATGGTGAATTTATCTTTATTACATTATTAATTATTCATTCGTTTAAAGTCAGCCATAAAACACTGTTTTAACTGTGTATTAATTTTATTTTGTGTATATCTTGGATCTGGTAAATGGGCACCAGTTGTTTCTATAATGTATATTTAATCAGATACTGTTATGGCTGGTTGCAAAAACAATATATAACACAAGCTGTATTTTTTTAGTGAACACAAAAGAAACCGAGCGTACTGGCGAAAAACACAGCAAACTGAGCACCAACTTAAAAATGATTTATTATATTTATTAGAAGTTATTTTAAACGCTGTTAGTGAGTAGTCGAGTAGATTTCCACAAACACTCAATTTTACGACAGGTTTATTTATAATTCATCCAAGGAGAGTTAAACAGATGAGCTGATCTGGATTTCATTGGAGCAACTTCATCCAAGATTTAAAAAGTCAATACTCATTAAAAAATTTGTACTTGAACATCAACACTACTATTTGACGTAATAATTGAGGAATTTTCAAAAGCAGCACAAAACTTTTCTTCAGAAACTTAGGCGAGACTTAATTTCATGATGATGAATTTTAATTAATAAATGTTAAATATAATACAATTAAGATCTGAAATAAAAAGATCCTCACATAGATAGATAGATCAGAACCAATATTTAAGACTAAAAACAAGATTTAAAGTATGTTTCGTTATATGAGTAGGACCATTAACAAGTAAACACAATTCTAGAGAGATCAAGAATAGATTATAAAAAATCACTAAAATCATCTAAGAAGGAGCTGTTAGGACCAGGTGGACGATAAATTAAAATACAATAAAAGGGATCCGTATGATCAACTTGAATCATTTGCAATTTAAAGGAAGAGAAAGACCCAGTATTAACCACCCAGCAGAAGAAAAAATAAAGTTTCTAAACACCGCATTGAGTTCACCACGGCCTGAAATTCTCTGCAGACTAATAGTGAATTGGTGGGTTTTTGTTAAATGTGAGCCAAAATCATCACAATTATAAGAACCAAAGACTTAAACTACAGTCTGTGTGCGTTGAATTTATTTAATACACACGTTTCACAATTTGAGTTGAATTACTGAAATATATGAACTTTTCCACGACTTTCTAATTTATTGAGATGCACCTGTAAATATATATGCACAGAAATGAACTGGTAAGACTGCAACAGAGCAAATTTAGAAAATATATGAAATAACATTTATTGAATTACATTGAATAAAATATCAGTTAATTACAAAATGTTTGTATAAAGTGTTGTGAATGATCACTATCGATTCCTTATTTTGTTAGAATTTTTAATTTTTAAATACTGAGTAACAAAAATGTTTTCTATGTGTTCCCTTTCTAACAAGATTTTAATGTTTGACTGTAATCATAATGTCAAACCTGATACTTATCTAACCAAAAATATCTAAACCTTGACAAAAGATAGTCTTTAAGAATCTTTAGATATCTATCTAAATGCAATACCTACATAAATGTAGAAATTATGTCTAAAAACAGCGAGAATCCAAAAGCCTCTGTATATACAGTATCTGTACAGGGTCGTAATACAAGAAGTTATGCAACATTGCACAGGTTTTAATTTTTTAATGCCTCCAGATGACCCAATTCACACTTCCCAATTTTTTTTAAATGCCTTCACTCTATTTTATTGTAAAATATTGCATGTATATTGACCGGGGCAAAGAAAACAGATCACATTACACCAGTTTTAACCTCTCTTCATTGGCTTCCTGTCTATTTTAGAATTCAATTAGAATTCAAATTTTTTTTTTAAGCTCTTAATGGTCAAGCCCCATCTTATCTCTCAGATCATCTTATTCCTGTTTCATCCTCCAGATCTCTAAGATCTTATGATAGAGCTCTTTTAGTTGTCCCTCATTCATGCCTAAAAACGAAGGGTGATACTGCTTTTTCTATTGCGGCCCCCCGTCTCTGGAAACAACTTCCACTGGACATTCGCCTTGCACCTTCTATCACAACTTTTAAAATGAAATTGAAAACATATCTTTATTCCCAGGCATTTTAAATTGGATTTTATCTATGTTCCATTGTTTTACTGTATAACCCGTTTTGTTTATTTTATGTTTATCTTTGACTTTGTTCAGCGCTTTGGTCAGCTTTGCTGTGATAAATGTGCTATATAAATAAACTTTACTTACATACTTAGAAAAAGATTGATGAGAGAAGAGTAGCTAAGGAAAAACGATTGCGTGCCAGATCACCTAGACTCACAGAGAAAGCTCAGGAAGAGTGTAAGACCAAAGATAGAGAAGTAAAGAAGAGTGCCCGAAATGACAAGAAAGCCTTTGTAGAGAAACTGGCATATGAAGCCGAAAATGCTGCATTACAGGGAAAACGGAATACGGTTTACAAGATTACCAAGCAGCTTACTGGTCATAAAAACAGCTCCATACCATAAAAGGACAAAAAATGCAAGCTAATAACAACAGAAAAAGAACAGGCTGCCAGGTGGGTTCAATACATTGAAGAAGTACTAAACTGCCCGGAACCAGATGAGTCAATCCTAACCCAACCAATAATACTAAAGGAATAGACATTCACCCTCCTACCAAAAAAGAGGTAATGGATGCTATTAAGGCCATGAAATCTGTTAAAGCACCAGGGATCGATTCCTTGCAATTAGAGCTACTGAAGGCAGATATTTATATATCAGCCAACATGTTAACAGACCTTTTCCAAAAGATTTGGGACGAAGACACTATCCCTAAGGATTGGAGCAAAGGCCTCATATTCAAACTGCCCAAGAAAGAAGACCTCAGCAATTTTAACAGCTGCATGGGTATTACACTTCTTTCTATTCTCAGCAAGGTTTTCTGTAGGATCCTGTTGAAGAGGGTCGATTGAGCCATAGACCACAAATTGAGAGAAGAAGAAGCAGGTTTTTGAAGTGGGAGAGGATGCATAGACCAGATTTTTGCACTTCGCAACATCATAGAGCCCCCTTCCTCAAATCTTGCCCTGGAGGTCCAATGCGCTGCAGAGTTTAGCTCCAACCCTGATCAAAGTCACCTACCTGTGATTTTCTAATGATCCCAAAGACATTTATTTGCATTGATTATCATGCTCAGGTGTGTTTGATTAAGGTTAGAGCTAAACTCTGCAGGAAAGTGGATCTCGAGGTCCGATTTGAGGATCCCTGTCATAGAACAATGTTTGGAATGGAATAAACCACTTTACATGAATTTCATAGACTTCACAAAAGCATTTGACAGTGTCCACCGAGAGAGCTTATGGAAGATAATAAGAGCTTATGGAATACCACCTAAAATTGTAAAACTTATTGGGAAGTTCTGTGAACACTTGGAGTGCTCCATCATTCTCGATAATAAAATGACATTTGAAGTCAGATCGGGCTATGATTGGGCTATGTGTCAAAAAACATCTGACCATTCCCGTGGCATTCAATGGACTCCCTTTTCTCATTTGGAAGATCTTGACTTCACCGATCATCTGGCGGTAATCTCAGCCACATACACTCACATTAAGGAAAAAACAAATAGGCTGAGCAGATATGCTAAACAATATGACTTACACATAAACAAACAGAAGACACAGACTGTGCGTATTAATGCTCTCGTTTCTGACCCAGTTAACATAGAGGGAGAGCCAGCCGAGGATGTGAATGATTTCACATATCTTGGTAGTGTTATTAACGAAACGCTACCTTCAGAGCTGGAGATGAGGTGGGCCTGAGAACAGCTAGGGCCAACCTGTCCCACGGCATCAGAGGGGCTAAGAGACAGCACTCCGGGAGGATAGCCCATCAATTCAGTGACAGCAGAGACACTAGGAGCCTGTGGCAGGGGATACAGACCATTATGGACTACAAGCCCCCACCACGGACCTGTCACCGCAACATCTCTCTGCTGAATGAGCAGAGAGAAAACAGCACCACTGCACAGAAGACCCTACCTCCTCCCAGCGACCAGGTGATGATGCTGACCCCAGACAGCGTGAGGAGATCCTTCAGCAGGATCAATGCCCGCAAAGCTCCGGGTCCTGACAACATCCCTGGGCGTGTATTGAGAGACTGTGCAGCAGAACTCACTGATGTCTTCACAGACATTTTTAACATCTCACTGAGTCAGGCTGTTGTTCCCACATGCTTTAAAAATACCACCATCATCCCAGTCCCGAAGAAGCCATCTCCATCCTGCTTCAATGACTACCGTCCTGTTGCATTTACTCCCATCCTCATGAAGTGCTTTGAACGGCTAGTCATGCACCACATCAAGTCTGCCCCCCACCCCTCTCTGGACCCCTTCCAGTTTGCGTATCAGTCCAACCGGTCGACCGATGATGCCATCTCCACTGCCGTCCACTCAGCACTCACACATCTGGACAAAAAAGACTCATATGTCAGAATGCTTTTCATAGATTTCAGTTCAGCATTCAACACAATCATCCCTCAACACTTCGCTGTGCAACTGGCTGTTGGACTTTCTGACTGGAAGACCTCAGGCAGTACGGGTTGGCAACAACACTGGTGGAATGACCTCCCCAACTCAATCTGAGCAGCTGAGTCCTTAGCCATCTTCAAGAATCAGCTTAAAACACATCTCTTCCATCTTTATTTGACCTTCTAACTTTAACACTCACTATTCTAATTTTATTCTTAAAAAATTCTTACCTTTGTATTCTATTTTCTTTTAATTTATTATGCAGTTGTATATGTATGTGTGTGTGTGTGTGTGTATAAAGACCTCTAACACTAGCTTGCTCTATTCTTTTTAATATAATATTATTTAAAATCCCATGCTAGGTGTACTGTGTTAACCTAACTGAGACTTGTTATAGCACTTATATATCATTGCTCTTCTTGTTGTTTTTGATTGCTTCCACTGTCTTCATCTGTAAGTCACTTTGGATAAAAGCGTCTGCTAAATGAATAAATGTAAATATATAGAACACAAGTTTAGTGACACATGCCACTTGATTGTATGTTTTCTTTGGCTGGTAGATAGAGCAGTTTATTTAGGGTGTCTTTGACGCTGAGGACTTTTCTTTTCTTTTATATAGGGGTTTGTTTGTGAATACTGATGGTTGAGTTAGATTAGAAGTTTGTATTGTTTTTAATAAGGTTGGTTATGTTTTGTTTCTTTCTTTGTTTTGGCACGGTCTCGTTCTTCTCCCTTTTCCTCTTTCTTTTGTAAGCCATTATTTTTGCTTGATTTACAAAGTGTATATAAGTTGTAAATAATATTCTGGCTTAATGTGGTTTTGCTTTATCACTGTGTCGTTGACTTTAGCCAAAAAAAAGTCCATATCTAAACTGAACAACTACCTTACTATTAATAAGCAGCAAATTAGTTTGAGGCAAACGTTGCAGTTAATAGTTAGTTAGTTAGTTAGTTAGTTAATAGTGAGAATTGGTCCCCAAACTAAAGTGTGATCATTAAGTTAATTCAGTATTAAGTCAGTTTTCATCCACACAATATTTATACTTGTGTATTCATATACTTTTGAGTATATCTTAGGTCATGTCATTTCTAGTTATTGTTCACAAATTATATTTGTATTTGTTGTCTGAATGCTGTTTTCTCTTGTCTTTATTCTGAATCTTCTTCAGATCACGATCGACTACAGAATGAGAAGAACAGACTACAGGATGAGAAGAACAGACTACAGAATGAGAAGAGCAGACTACAACATGGTGAATTTATCTTTATTACATTATTAATTATTCATTTGTTTAAAGTCAGCCGTAAAACACTGTTTTAACTGTGTATTAATTTTATTTTGTGTATATCTTGGATCTGGTAAATGGGCACCAGTTGTTTCTATAATGTATATTTATTCAGATAATGTTATGGCTGGTTGCAAAAACAATATATAACACAAGCTGTATTTTTTTAGTGAACACAAAAGAAACCGAGCGTACTGGCGAAAAACACAGCAAACTGAGCAACCGACTTAAAAATTATTTATTATATTTATTAGAAGTTATTTTAAATACTGTTAGTGAGTAGTCGAGTAGATTTCCACAAACACTCAATTTTACGACAGGTTTATTCATCATTCATCCAAGGAGAGTTAAACAGATGAGCTGATCTGGATTTCATTGGAGCAACTTCATCCAAGATTTAAAAAGTCAATACTCCTAAAAAATTTTTACTTGAACATCAACACTACTATTTGACGTAATAATTGAGGAATTTTTAAAAGCAGCACAAAAGTTTTCTTCAGAAAGGTTAGGCGAGACTTAATTACCAGTCTACATGATGATGAATTTAAATTAATAAATATGTTAAATAGAATACAATTATGATCAGAAATAAAAAGATCCTCACATAGATAGATAGATCAGAACCAATAATTAAGACTAAAAACAAGATTTAAAGTATGTTTCGTTATATGAGTAGGACCATTAACAAGTAAACACAATTCTAGAGAGATCAAGAATAGATTATAAAAAATCACTAAAATCATCTAAGAAGGAGCTGTTAGGACCAGGTGGACGATAAATTAAAATACAATAAAAGGGATCCGTATGATCAACTTGAATCATTTGCAATTTAAAGGAAGAGAAAGACCCAGTATTAACTTACCAGCAGAAGAAAAAATAATGTTTCTAAACACCGCATTGAGTTCACCACGGCCTGAAATTCTCTGCAGACTAATAGTGAATTGGTGGGTTCTTGTTAAATGTGAGCCAAAATCATCACAATTAAAAGAACCAAAGACTTAGACTACTTCAGTCTGTGTGCACTGAATTTATTTAATACATGTTTCACAATTTGAGTTGAATTACTGAAATATATTCCACGACTTTCTAATTTATTGAGATGCACCTGTAAATATATATACACAGAAATGAACTGGTAAGACTGCAACAGAGCAAATTTAGAAAATATATGAAATAACATTTATTGAACATTGAATAAAATATCAGTTAATTACAAAATGTTTGTATAAAGTGTTGTGAATGGTCACTATCCATTCCTTATTTTGTTAGATTTTTTAATTTTTAAATACTGAGTAACAAAAATGTTTTCTATGTGTTCCCTTTCTAACAAGATTTTAATGTTTGACTGTAATCATAATGTCAAACCTGATACTTATCTAACCAAAAATATCTAAACCTTGACAAAATGTAGTCTTTAAGAATGTTTAGATATCTATCTAAATGCAAAACCTACATAAATGTAGAAATTATGTCTAAAAACAGCGAGAATCCAAAAGCCTCTGTATCTGTAAAGGGTCGTTATACAAGAGGTTATGCAACATTGCACAAGTTTTTATTTTTTAATGCCTCCAGATGGCCCAATTCTCACTTCCCAATTTTTTTTTAAATGCCTTCACTCTATTTTAATGTAAAATATTGCATGTATTAAAAAAATAGTAAATAAATAAAAAAATATAGGCTATATGAATTCTAATGGAGAAAATAGCTCATTAAAATTGTATAAATATTGTATAGTATCATAAAATTCCCTCAAAATCATTAATAATAATAAAAAAATATTATTGAACAAAAATATATTACATTTATTTTCCTGTAAAAAAAAATATATATATATTTCAAGGCTTCTGTCACTTTTGACCACAAATGAGGCAAGTGTGACTCCTTTAACAAACATTATATAATGCTTAACAGATCACTAGCTTATATATATTCAAATACCTAGAAATATAAAATAATGTGTGGTTAATGTTTACTCAACATTTTCTAATGATCAACAGATAATTAATGTAAATTACAATGTTCATAAATGTCATTAAACGTGATTCATATGATCATGCATGCTTTGAAAATCTGAGATGATTTCAACAGATATTATACAATCATTGAAAGCTTTTATTAATGTTCAACACTTTTGGTGCTGTTGAGGTGAGAGATGGTGAAGGTTAGGGTTTGGTGGGTGTTTAAGGGATGTGTAAGAGGTCAAGAGTGCAGAGGGGTCAGTTTGGTTACTATAAGAGAACATGGTTCAATCTGTCTATATTACATTGTTTTTTTCTTTAAAAAAAAGATTCGTTTTCTTCTGCTGATGTATGATTAAAGGAAGTCTCTTTTTAATGATATAGTATATTAATATAAGGCAATAAAAACATGTTTTTCACCCAAATTACAATGTGTGTTACGTCATTAAGAAGCATTTACATAAACTTAACTAACCACTCTTTACACAAACATTGTTACAGCAGCTAAAAGTCCAATGATCATAAAGATACTGAAATATTATTAAACGTTTATAAACATTTACAAATGATGAATAGTTTGCACTTTAGATTGGCTTCTGCAAAAACATGAACAAATAATTAATACATAATTTGTTAAGATGTGTGAATAGAAGTCTACACAACGAACTTAGACCAAATCTATGAACTTTACAGACTGTGATTATGAGTTAATGAATAATATTATAACATGAATAGTTCAGTGAATAATAAAGAGTTAAAAATGACTGATTAAGCTATTTAATAAACATTTGTAAATGTAAAGAAGAGCATTAGGTGATATGAACTGAAGTTTAATGACATTTATTAGTATTCACAAGTACAGTATCAGATAAGCTTGTAATCACTGTTTAATTTCTGTTAAAATTATTTGTAGATTTTTAAAAAGTGCATTATCATATGAAATTGAAAGTTTAATAATATTTGTAAACATTTTAATTTACATTAAATACTGATCTGTTAATCATTAGGTAACTTTTAATAAGTACATTGGTAAACATTAACAAGCATATTATCTCATATTTCTAGCTATACACACACAGCCCCTGATACACACTCCTGTGATGTTAACACACACTATACACACACAGCCCCTGATACACACTCCTGTGATGTTAACACACACACTATACACATACAGCCCCGATACACACTCCTGTGATGTTAACACACACACTATACACACACAGGCCCTGATACACACTCCTGTGATGTTAACACACACTATACACACACAGCCCCTGATACACACTCCTGTGATGTTAACACACACTATACACACACAGGCCCCTGATACACACTCCTGTGATGTTAACACACACTATACACACACAGCCCCTGATACACACTCCTGTGATGTTAACACACACACTATACACACACAGGCCCTGATACACACTCCTGTGATGTTAACACACACTATACACACACAGCCCCTGATACACACTCCTGTGATGTTAACACACACTATACACACTCCTGTGATGTTAACACACACTATACACACACAGGCCCTGATACACACTCCCGTGATGTTAACACACACTATACACACACAGCCCCTGATACACACTCCTGTGATGTTAACACACACTATACACACTCCTGTGATGTTAACACACACTATACACACACAGCCCCTGATACACACTCCTGTGATGTTAACACACACTATACACACTCCTGTGATGTTAACACACACTATACACACACAGGCCCTGATACACACTCCTGTGATGTTAACACACACTATACACACACAGCCCCTGATACACACTCCTGTGATGTTAACACACACACTATACACACACAGCCCCTGATACACACTCCTGTAATGTTAACACACAATATACACACTCCTGTTGTAAGGGAAACAGGTCAATTTAGCTCAAAGGGAATCATTTAAGATTTTAAAGGGAATTTGAACAGAATCACTGTTTCACGGCTGCTCACGGAGACGCGCCTGCGGTTCAGTGAACTAGCCGTTTAACATCAAATCTGCGCTGGATACTAATATCCAAACTATAGTGAAAACACTATCAATTAGCACAGTAACAAGATCGGCAGCTTAAGACATTAACTTGTAAGCACAAAACACAAGATACTTTTCTTTTCAATATGAATAAGGCTTTATTAGATAAATCTAAGACATATAAACTAATCTAACACATAAACGCACGCACACACACATTCACACAAGTTGCAGGAAGGTCGAAAGTTAGGGAAAGATGAGTTTAAGAGAATGGAAATATGGAATCCCAAGTTAACAGCAATACGTTAAGTTGCATAGACATGAACAACCATCAATCACGTAATTAGCCCTTGCATTGAGTTCCTCAATGTGACTAAAATTATATTAGATGCACCAGCACAACAATATCTGGGGATACGTTGCCTTAGTTTCCTGTGAAAGGGACTCCCGTTGAAAGGGGTATCCCGGTGTCGCTGATTGGCTGGAAGTTCAGTAGTGAAGTGACGTCTTGGGAAGCCCGTGGTTGTTGGGCGTTGGCTGAAAGTGCAGAGTCGTGTGCGCTGGTTGAAGTTGAACGGGCATCTGAGGTCAGGCGTCAGAGACTCGACGTTACAAAACTTAACTCAGAACACGAAACTCTCAAACGGAAAAGAAAAGAAATAAAGTTTGACGAGACTAGGTTGTGTTCCTTCTCATTGTGGCATAGCAGCAGCAGGCAGGCACGCTGGAACCGCGCTCAAAGAACAATGATGACTAACCGCATGGCTAGATGCTACAAGCTAAAGCTAGGTAGCAAAGCTACAAGCTAAGAGCAGGCATGACTGATAGCACGAGCAAGGCTGGAACTAAAAGCAGACTAAAAGCCGACATGGCTAATAGCAGCAGCTAGGGACTAAAAGCAGACTAAAAACAAGGCATGACTGATAGCACAAGCAATGCTAGAACTAAAAGCCGACATGGCTAATAGCAGCAGCTAACTAGAACTAAAAGCAAAATTACATCGTGTCCCATGTATTTAAACTTTCTTGTTGGCCACACAAATGTTGCCTTGACCAATCAGATATGGTCTTGGGTCTGGGGTATCATAAATCATTTGTTTATCTTACCAAGCATGTGGTTCTTGCCTCACAGGATCTAATTTTGGACATGATTCCTATAACACAATTATGATATATTTTACAAATAAATGATTGTCAGGACAATATCAAGCAAGAAAATTCGATTATGTCAATACTAGACATGATTATGTATCCTATAGTTATCAAAAGACATACACAATAAGTGATTATACATGATAGTCAAATGTGTGGGTTACACATAAATGAATATGGAGTTAAGCAATGGAACGATTCATTTAAAAGTCTTTTTGAGTTCATTCTGGTCCATATATAATGTATAAAAAGCAGTTTCTTTGCCATTCTCTGGCAAAGGGACTTTTCTGTGAAGACAAAGGTTTAAAGCCCTTCCCCCTTAGGAATTTCAGTCTGGTTTCACTGGCTGGGGGGGGGAAGTCAATGCAAGTATTTAACTTGATCTCCTGGGTTTACATGTGATGTCCAGCGTTGCATTCCAATCACGAACAATAAATTTAACAATCTCTTCTTCGAATTAAAATTGTTAATAATTGTTCTATTGGTGTTAATGTTGAAAGCTGTTGTGTGAACAAGTTGGTTGGTTAGTTATCTTGCTTGGTTCTTGTGGCACTAGAACTGATTTATGACTTCCTGAGGAGTTCGGCTCTCGTTTCAATGCACACAGCTCTCATAGACTCTTTGATTTGTCTGATTCAACTCATTTCTGCTACACTGTGATGTTAACACACACACTATACACACACACAGCCCCTGATACAGACTCCTGTGATGTTAACACACACTATACACACACAGCCCCTGATACACACTCCTGTAATGTTAACACACAATATACACACACAGGCCCTGATACACACTCCTGTGATGTTAACACACACTATACACACACAGCCCCTGATACACACTCCTGTGATGTTAACACACAATATACACACACAGGCCCTGATACACACTCCTGTGATGTTAACACACACACTATACACACACAGCCCCTGATACACACTCCTGTAATGTTAACACACAATATACACACACAGGCCCTGATACACACTCCTGTGATGTTAACACACACTATACACACACAGCCCCTGATACACACTCCTGTGATGTTAACACACACTATACACACACAGCCCCTGATACACACTCCTGTAATGTTAACACACAATATACACACACAGGCCCTGATACACACTCCTGTGATGTTAACACACACTATACACACACACAGCCCCGATACACACTCCTGTGATGTTAACACACACTATACACACACAGACCCCTGATACACACTCCTGTGATGTTAACACACACTATACACACACACAGCCCCGATACACACTCCTGTGATGTTAACACACACACTATACACACACAGCCCCTGATACACACTCCTGTGATGTTAACACACACTATACACACACAGTCCCTGATACACACTCCTGTGATGTTAACACACACTATACACACACAGTCCCTGATACACACTCCTGTGATGTTAACACACACTATACACACACAGCCCCTGATACACACTCCTGTGATGTTAACACACACTATACACACACAGTCCCTGATACACACTCCTGTGATGTTAACACACACTATACACACACAGTCCCTGATACACACTCCTGTGATGTTAACACACACTATACACACACAGCCCCTGATACACACTCCTGTGATGTTAACACACAATATACACACACAGGCCCTGATACACACTCCTGTGATATTAACACACACTATACACACACACAGCCCCGATACACACTCCTGTGATGTTAACACACACTATACACACACAGACCCCTGATACACACTCCTGTGATGTTAACACACACTATACACACACACAGCCCCGATACACACTCCTGTGATGTTAACACACACACTATACACACACAGCCCCTGATACACACTCCTGTGATGTTAACACACACTATACACACACAGTCCCTGATACACACTCCTGTGATGTTAACACACACTATACACACACAGTCCCTGATACACACTCCTGTGATGTTAACACACACTATACACACACAGACCCCTGATACACACTCCTGTGATGTTAACACACACTATACACACACAGCCCCTGATACACACTCCTGTGATGTTAACACACACACTATACACACACAGCCCCGATACACACTCCTGTGATGTTAACACACACACTATACACACACAGGCCCTGATACACACTCCTGTGATGTTAACACACACTATACACACACAGCCCCTGATACACACTCCTGTGATGTTAACACACACTATACACACACAGGCCCCTGATACACACTCCTGTGATGTTAACACACACTATACACACACAGGCCCTGATACACACTCCTGTGATGTTAACACACACTATACACACACAGCCCCTGATACACACTCCTGTGATGTTAACACACACACTATACACACACAGCCCCGATACACACTCCTGTGATGTTAACACACACACTATACACACCCAGGCCCTGATACACACTCCTGTGATGTTAACACACACTATACACACACAGCCCCTGATACACACTCCTGTGATGTTAACACACACTATACACACACAGGCCCCTGATACACACTCCTGTGATGTTAACACACACTATACACACACAGGCCCTGATACACACTCCTGTGATGTTAACACACACTATACACACAGCCCCTGATACACACTCCTGTGATGTTAACACACACACTATACACACACAGCCCCTGATATACACTCCTGTGATGTTAACACACACTATACACACACAGCCCCTGATACACACTCCTGTGATGTTAACACACACTATACACACTCCTGTGATGTTAACACACACTATACACACACAGGCCCTGATACACACTCCTGTGATGTTAACACACACTATACACACACAGCCCCTGATACACACTCCTGTGATGTTAACACACACACTATACACACACAGCCCCTGATACACACTCCTGTAATGTTAACACACAATATACACACTCCTGTTGTAAGGGAAACAGGTCAATTTAGCTCAAAGGGAATCATTTAAGATTTTAAAGGGAATTTGAACAGAATCACTGTTTCACGGCTGCTCACGGAGACGCGCCTGCGGTTCAGTGAACTAGCCGTTTAACATCAAATCTGCGCTGGATACTAATATCCAAACTATAGTGAAAACACTATCAATTAGCACAGTAACAAGATCGGCAGCTTAAGACATTAACTTGTAAGCACAAAACACAAGATACTTTTCTTTTCAATATGAATAAGGCTTTATTAGATAAATCTAAGACATATAAACTAATCTAACACATAAACGCACGCACACACACATTCACACAAGTTGCAGGAAGGTCGAAAGTTAGGGAAAGATGAGTTTAAGAGAATGGAAATATGGAATCCCAAGTTAACAGCAATACGTTAAGTTGCATAGACATGAACAACCATCAATCACGTAATTAGCCCTTGCATTGAGTTCCTCAATGTGACTAAAATTATATTAGATGCACCAGCACAACAATATCTGGGGATACGTTGCCTTAGTTTCCTGTGAAAGGGACTCCCGTTGAAAGGGGTATCCCGGTGTCGCTGATTGGCTGGAAGTTCAGTAGTGAAGTGACGTCTTGGGAAGCCCGTGGTTGTTGGGCGTTGGCTGAAAGTGCAGAGTCGTGTGCGCTGGTTGAAGTTGAACGGGCATCTGAGGTCAGGCGTCGGAGACTCGACGTTACAAAACTTAACTCAGAACACGAAACTCTCAAACGGAAAAGAAAAGAAATAAAGTTTGACGAGACTAGGTTGTGTTCCTTCTCATTGTGGCATAGCAGCAGCAGGCAGGCACGCTGGAACCGCGCTCAAAGAACAATGATGACTAACCGCATGGCTAGATGCTACAAGCTAAAGCTAGGTAGCAAAGCTACAAGCTAAGAGCAGGCATGACTGATAGCACGAGCAAGGCTGGAACTAAAAGCAGACTAAAAGCCGACATGGCTAATAGCAGCAGCTAGGGACTAAAAGCAGACTAAAAACAAGGCATGACTGATAGCACAAGCAATGCTAGAACTAAAAGCCGACATGGCTAATAGCAGCAGCTAACTAGAACTAAAAGCAAAATTACATCGTGTCCCATGTATTTAAACTTCCTTGTTGGCCACCCCTCAAATGTTGCCTTGACCAATCAGATATGGTCTTGGGTCTGGGGTATCATAAATCATTTGTTTATCTTACCAAGCATGTGGTTCTTGCCTCACAGGATCTAATTTTGGACATGATTCCTATAACACAATTATGATATATTTTACAAATAAATGATTGTCAGGACAATATCAAGCAAGAAAATTCGATTATGTCAATACTAGACATGATTATGTATCCTATAGTTATCAAAAGACATACACAATAAGTGATTATACATGATAGTCAAATGTGTGGGTTACACATAAATGAATATGGAGTTAAGCAATGGAACGATTCATTTAAAAGTCTTTTTGAGTTCATTCTGGTCCATATATAATGTATAAAAAGCAGTTTCTTTGCCATTCTCTGGCAAAGGGACTTTTCTGTGAAGACAAAGGTTTAAAGCCCTTCCCCCTTAGGAATTTCAGTCTGGTTTCACTGGCTGGGGGGGGGAAGTCAATGCAAGTATTTAACTTGATCTCCTGGGTTTACATGTGATGTCCAGCGTTGCATTCCAATCACGAACAATAAATTTAACAATCTCTTCTTCGAATTAAAATTGTCAATAATTGTTCTATTGGTGTTAATGTTGAAAGCTGTTGTGTGAACAAGTTGGTTGGTTAGTTATCTTGCTTGGTTCTTGTGGCACTAGAACTGATTTATGACTTCCTGAGGAGTTCGGCTCTCGTTTCAATGCACACAGCTCTCATAGACTCTTTGATTTGTCTGATTCAACTCATTTCTGCTACACTGTGATGTTAACACACACACTATACACACACACAGCCCCTGATACAGACTCCTGTGATGTTAACACACACTATACACACACAGCCCCTGATACACACTCCTGTGATGTTAACACACACTATACACACACAGCCCCTGATACACACTCCTGTGATGTTAACACACACTATACACACACAGTCCCTGATACACACTCCTGTGATGTTAACACACACTATACACACACAGACCCCTGATACACACTCCTGTGATGTTAACACACACTATACACACACAGCCCCTGATACACACTCCTGTGATGTTAACACACACACTATACACACACAGCCCCGATACACACTCCTGTGATGTTAACACACACACTATACACACACAGCCCCTGATACACACTCCTGTGATGTTAACACACACTATACACACACAGGCCCCTGATACACACTCCTGTGATGTTAACACACACTATACACACACAGTCCCTGATACACACTCCTGTGATGTTAACACACACTATACACACACAGTCCCTGATACACACTCCTGTGATGTTAACACACACTATACACACACAGACCCCTGATACACACTCCTGTGATGTTAACACACACTATACACACACAGCCCCTGATACACACTCCTGTGATGTTAACACACACACTATACACACACAGCCCCGATACACACTCCTGTGATGTTAACACACACACTATACACACACAGGCCCGATACACACTCCTGTGATGTTAACACACACTATACACACACAGCCCCTGATACACACTCCTGTGATGTTAACACACACTATACACACACAGGCCCCTGATACACACTCCTGTGATGTTAACACACACTATACACACACAGGCCCTGATACACACTCCTGTGATGTTAACACACACTATACACACACAGCCCCTGATACACACTCCTGTGATGTTAACACACACACTATACACACACAGCCCCGATACACACTCCTGTGATGTTAACACACACACTATACACACCCAGGCCCGATACACACTCCTGTGATGTTAACACACACTATACACACACAGCCCCTGATACACACTCCTGTGATGTTAACACACACTATACACACACAGGCCCCTGATACACACTCCTGTGATGTTAACACACACTATACACACACAGGCCCTGATACACACTCCTGTGATGTTAACACACACTATACACACACAGCCCCTGATACACACTCCTGTGATGATAACACACACTATACACACAGCCCCTGATACACACTCCTGTGATGTTAACACACACACTATACACACACAGCCCCTGATATACACTCCTGTGATGTTAACACACACTATACACACACAGCCCCTGATACACACTCCTGTGATGTTAACACACACTATACACACTCCTGTGATGTTAACACACACTATACACACACAGGCCCTGATACACACTCCTGTGATGTTAACACACACTATACACACACAGCCCCTGATACACACTCCTGTGATGTTAACACACACACTATACACACACAGCCCCTGATACACACTCCTGTAATGTTAACACACAATATACACACTCCTGTTGTAAGGGAAACAGGTCAATTTAGCTCAAAGGGAATCATTTAAGATTTTAAAGGGAATTTGAACAGAATCACTGTTTCACGGCTGCTCACGGAGACGCGCCTGCGGTTCAGTGAACTAGCCGTTTAACATCAAATCTGCGCTGGATACTAATATCCAAACTATAGTGAAAACACTATCAATTAGCACAGTAACAAGATCGGCAGCTTAAGACATTAACTTGTAAGCACAAAACACAAGATACTTTTCTTTTCAATATGAATAAGGCTTTATTAGATAAATCTAAGACATATAAACTAATCTAACACATAAACGCACGCACACACACATTCACACAAGTTGCAGGAAGGTCGAAAGTTAGGGAAAGATGAGTTTAAGAGAATGGAAATATGGAATCCCAAGTTAACAGCAATACGTTAAGTTGCATAGACATGAACAACCATCAATCACGTAATTAGCCCTTGCATTGAGTTCCTCAATGTGACTAAAATTATATTAGATGCACCAGCACAACAATATCTGGGGATACGTTGCCTTAGTTTCCTGTGAAAGGGACTCCCGTTGAAAGGGGTATCCCGGTGTCGCTGATTGGCTGGAAGTTCAGTAGTGAAGTGACGTCTTGGGAAGCCCGTGGTTGTTGGGCGTTGGCTGAAAGTGCAGAGTCGTGTGCGCTGGTTGAAGTTGAACGGGCATCTGAGGTCAGGCGTCGGAGACTCGACGTTACAAAACTTAACTCAGAACACGAAACTCTCAAACGGAAAAGAAAAGAAATAAAGTTTGACGAGACTAGGTTGTGTTCCTTCTCATTGTGGCATAGCAGCAGCAGGCAGGCACGCTGGAACCGCGCTCAAAGAACAATGATGACTAACCGCATGGCTAGATGCTACAAGCTAAAGCTAGGTAGCAAAGCTACAAGCTAAGAGCAGGCATGACTGATAGCACGAGCAAGGCTGGAACTAAAAGCAGACTAAAAGCCGACATGGCTAATAGCAGCAGCTAGGGACTAAAAGCAGACTAAAAACAAGGCATGACTGATAGCACAAGCAATGCTAGAACTAAAAGCCGACATGGCTAATAGCAGCAGCTAACTAGAACTAAAAGCAAAATTACATCGTGTCCCATGTATTTAAACTTCCTTGTTGGCCACCCCTCAAATGTTGCCTTGACCAATCAGATATGGTCTTGGGTCTGGGGTATCATAAATCATTTGTTTATCTTACCAAGCATGTGGTTCTTGCCTCACAGGATCTAATTTTGGACATGATTCCTATAACACAATTATGATATATTTTACAAATAAATGATTGTCAGGACAATATCAAGCAAGAAAATTCGATTATGTCAATACTAGACATGATTATGTATCCTATAGTTATCAAAAGACATACACAATAAGTGATTATACATGATAGTCAAATGTGTGGGTTACACATAAATGAATATGGAGTTAAGCAATGGAACGATTCATTTAAAAGTCTTTTTGAGTTCATTCTGGTCCATATATAATGTATAAAAAGCAGTTTCTTTGCCATTCTCTGGCAAAGGGACTTTTCTGTGAAGACAAAGGTTTAAAGCCCTTCCCCCTTAGGAATTTCAGTCTGGTTTCACTGGCTGGGGGGGGAAGTCAATGCAAGTATTTAACTTGATCTCCTGGGTTTACATGTGATGTCCAGCGTTGCATTCCAATCACGAACAATAAATTTAACAATCTCTTCTTCGAATTAAAATTGTCAATAATTGTTCTATTGGTGTTAATGTTGAAAGCTGTTGTGTGAACAAGTTGGTTGGTTAGTTATCTTGCTTGGTTCTTGTGGCACTAGAACTGATTTATGACTTCCTGAGGAGTTCGGCTCTCGTTTCAATGCACACAGCTCTCATAGACTCTTTGATTTGTCTGATTCAACTCATTTCTGCTACACTGTGATGTTAACACACACACTATACACACACACAGCCCCTGATACAGACTCCTGTGATGTTAACACACACTATACACACACAGCCCCTGATACACACTCCTGTGATGTTAACACACACTATACACACACAGCCCCTGATACACACTCCTGTGATGTTAACACACACTATACACACACAGTCCCTGATACACACTCCTGTGATGTTAACACACACTATACACACACAGACCCCTGATACACACTCCTGTGATGTTAACACACACTATACACACACAGCCCCTGATACACACTCCTGTGATGTTAACACACACACTATACACACACAGCCCCGATACACACTCCTGTGATGTTAACACACACACTATACACACACAGGCCCTGATACACACTCCTGTGATGTTAACACACACTATACACACACAGCCCCTGATACACACTCCTGTGATGTTAACACACACTATACACACACAGGCCCCTGATACACACTCCTGTGATGTTAACACACACTATACACACACAGGCCCTGATACACACTCCTGTGATGTTAACACACACTATACACACACAGCCCCTGATACACACTCCTGTGATGTTAACACACACACTATACACACACAGCCCCGATACACACTCCTGTGATGTTAACACACACACTATACACACCCAGGCCCTGATACACACTCCTGTGATGTTAACACACACTATACACACACAGCCCCTGATACACACTCATGTGATGTTAACACACACTATACACACACAGGCCCCTGATACACACTCCTGTGATGTTAACACACACTATACACACACAGGCCCCTGATACACACTCCTGTGATGTTAACACACACTATACACACACAGGCCCTGATACACACTCCTGTGATGTTAACACACACTATACACACACAGCCCCTGATACACACTCCTGTGATGATAACACACACTATACACACAGCCCCTGATACACACTCCTGTGATGTTAACACACACACTATACACACACAGCCCCTGATATACACTCCTGTGATGTTAACACACACACTATACACACACAGCCCCTGATATACACTCCTGTGATGTTAACACACACACTATACACACACAGCCCCTGATACACACTCCTGTGATGATAACACACACTATACACACAGCCCCTGATACACACTCCTGTGATGTTAACACACACACTACACACACACAGCCCCTGATACACACTCCTGTGATGTTAACACACACACTATATACACACAGGCCCTGATACACACTCCTGTGATGTTAACACACACTATACACACACAGCCCCTGATACACACTCCTGTGATGTTAACACACACTATACACACTCCTGTGATGTTAACACACACACCATACACACACACAGCCCCTGATACACACTCCTGTGATGTTAACACACACACTATACACACACAGCCCCTGATACACACTCCTGTGATGTTAACACACACTATACACACACAGCCCCTGATACACACTCCTGTGATGTTAACACACACACTATACACAGCCCCTGATACACACTCCTGTGATGTTAACACACACTATACACACACAGCCCCTGATACACACTCCTGTGATGTTAACACACACTATACACACACAGCCCCTGATACACACTCCTGTGATGTTAACACACTATACACACACAGCCCCTGATACACACTCCTGTGATGTTAACACACACTATACACACACAGACCCCTGATACACACTCCTGTGATGTTAACACACACTATACACACACACAGGCCCTGATACACACTCCTGTGATGTTAACACACACTATACACACACAGCCCCTGATACACACTCCTGTTATGTTAACACACACTATACACACACAGCCCCTGATACACACTCCTGTGATGTTAACACACACTATACACACACAGCCCCTGATACACACTCCTGTGATGTTAACACACACTATACACACACAGCCCCTGATACACACTCCTGTGATGTTAACACACACTATACACACACAGACCCCTGATACACACTCCTGTGATGTTAACACACACTATACACACACAGGCCCTGATACACACTCCTGTGATGTTAACACACACTATACACACACAGGCCCTGATACACACTCCTGTGATGTTAACACACACTATACACACACAGACCCCTGATACACACTCCTGTGATGTTAACACACACTATACACACACAGCCCTTGATACACACTCCTGTGATGTTAACACACACACTATACACACACAGCCCCTGATACACACTCCTGTGATTTTAACACACACTATACACACAGCCCTTGATACACACTCCTGTGATGTTAACACACACACTATACACACACAGCCCCTGATACACACTCCTGTGATGTTAACACACACTATACACACACAGACCCCTGATACACACTCCTGTGATGTTAACACACACTACACACACAGGCCCTGATACACACTCCTGTGATGTTAACACACACTACACACACAGGCCCTGATACACACTCCTGTGATGTTAACACACACTATACACACAGGCCCTGATACACACTCCTGTGATGTTAACACACACTATACACACACACAGGCCCTGATACACACTCCTGTGATGTTAACACACACTATACACACACAGACCCCTGATACACACTCCTGTGATGTTAACACACACTATACACACACACAGGCCCTGATACACACTCCTGTGATGTTAACACACACTATACACACACAGCCCCTGATACACACTCCTGTTATGTTAACACACACTATACACACACAGCCCCTGATACACACTCCTGTGATGTTAACACACACTATACACACACAGCCCCTGATACACACTCCTGTGATGTTAACACACACTATACACACACAGCCCCTGATACACACTCCTGTGATGTTAACACACTATACACACACAGCCCCTGATACACACTCCTGTGATGTTAACACACACTATACACACACAGACCCCTGATACACACTCCTGTGATGTTAACACACACTATACACACACACAGGCCCTGATACACACTCCTGTGATGTTAACACACACTATACACACACAGCCCCTGATACACACTCCTGTTATGTTAACACACACTATACACACACAGCCCCTGATACACACTCCTGTGATGTTAACACACACTATACACACACAGCCCCTGATACACACTCCTGTGATGTTAACACACACTATACACACACAGCCCCTGATACACACTCCTGTGATGTTAACACACACTATACACACACAGACCCCTGATACACACTCCTGTGATGTTAACACACACTATACACACACAGGCCCTGATACACACTCCTGTGATGTTAACACACACTATACACACACAGGCCCTGATACACACTCCTGTGATGTTAACACACACTATACACACACAGACCCCTGATACACACTCCTGTGATGTTAACACACACTATACACACACAGCCCTTGATACACACTCCTGTGATGTTAACACACACACTATACACACACAGCCCCTGATACACACTCCTGTGATTTTAACACACACTATACACACAGCCCTTGATACACACTCCTGTGATGTTAACACACACACTATACACACACAGCCCCTGATACACACTCCTGTGATGTTAACACACACTATACACACACAGACCCCTGATACACACTCCTGTGATGTTAACACACACTACACACACAGGCCCTGATACACACTCCTGTGATGTTAACACACACTACACACACAGGCCCTGATACACACTCCTGTGATGTTAACACACACTATACACACAGGCCCTGATACACACTCCTGTGATGTTAACACACACTACACACACAGCCCCTGATACACACTCCTGTGATGTTAACACACACTATACACACACAGACCCCTGATACACACTCCTGTGATGTTAACACACACTACACACACAGGCCCTGATACACACTCCTGTGATGTTAACACACACTACACACACAGGCCCTGATACACACTCCTGTGATGTTAACACACACTATACACACAGGCCCTGATACACACTCCTGTGATGTTAACACACACTACACACACAGCCCCTGATACACACTCCTGTGATGTTAACACACACTATACACACACAGACCCCTGATACACACTCCTGTGATGTTAACACACACTACACACACAGGCCCTGATACACACTCCTGTGATGTTAACACACACTACACACACAGGCCCTGATACACATGTGGTTTTATTAACAAAGTTCGGGAGAAGCACGATCAGATAATCATCCAATTTGGTACAGGTGCATCTCGTTTAGCTAATCATCTTATAGCTCGCAAGCGTATATATATCCAGTCTTCCTACCTCCTGTCCCACGACAGTTTTTTCGGCATAGACCGTCTGTCAGCATTCGGTTCGCTCTGTCAGCATTCGGTTCGCTCTGTCAGCATTCGGTTCGCTCTGTCAGCATTCGGTTCGCGCTGTCCGTCATCTTATCACAGGCCCAATCTTCCTTCCGACGAAGATATCTATCCGCCGAACACCAACAAGCGTCATCGCGTCAGCTGCTCTTCTCGCCAAGCCACACGTTGTGGCCAAAAGCTCGTGCAAATCCTTCAGCTCGCCTCACTCGACAACACGATTTTCTCGCCAGGACCGGGCTCTATTATAATGCTGGATCGCAGCCGTGCTCCAGTTCTCCCCGCAGTAAACCATTCTGGCTTTTTCAGCCGTGTCGCAGTTCGATGCTGCCTCCACTAGCAGCGAAGACCGTGTGTTGTTGTAGTGGCATATGTCGTTCGTGAAAGAATCGTTTTTCGAATGAATCTTTTAACGAATCGTTCTCAGCTTACACTCATTCATGAAGAATTTTTTCAGAGTTGTCATCAACAATGAGCGAGTTTCATATGAGTCTCAGAGATCGAGAGCTCTCATTCGTGAACGAAAGGACTAAACTGGTATACATGTCGAGTTGATTAAACCGATACATGTCGAAAGTAAACGCAATGAACTGGTATATCTTATCTTAACAAAATTGATGAGAGTAAACCGGGTCAGTTAGCCATTTAGCATGTCAATCTTGCAAAATGTAAAGCGCAGTTATAGGTACTGTGCACATATGCTTGTTTACATATTTAGCATACAAAAGATAAATTCCACGTTTAATCCCCGATTTATGAACGTGAATATATATATATATATATATATGAACCGTCTGACCAAACAATTAAAATGCTAATCATGCAAGAAAACCTCATGATTTGCTCATCTGAACAATTTAAAAGACGTTATATATAGAATGCGCTTATGAAGACGCCAAAATTAGTTAAACAGCGTTATGACCGAACTCTGTCCGATGACGATCCCACTTTTTTAACCACGAAGCAAAGGCTTTTTGCAGAGTTGTCATCCACACCGAAATGTCTAAAGACATTAAATTTGCTTTACTGTGCATGTTTTAAACCTCTCTGAGATGATGCAGACATAAGGTTCATGCAATTATTCCGGCAGGATCAATTATTTAGGGACATATTTCACCATTTACTGGCATGATTATTCAGAATTTTTCAAAAAACGCAACTGCCTCATGTTTGGCTGCAGAACAACAAGTGTGAGTAAATTTTCTATCGTTTTTTTTTTAGGACTGTTATATGAAAAGCATGCAAAGTAAATGTCTTTAGAAACGGCTTGAATTTGAATATCACATTACTGCAATTAACGTTACTGCTATAGACATGTCTATTGGTACAATGGTTTATAAAACTAAACATGCTACATAGTTTCAAAGCCTCTATTTTCACAGTCCTTACTACAACAGGAAACAGCATCCCAAATTTATCTGCTCTGGAGGCTGTTTAAAAGGGCCTGAAGGCCAAAACGACAGGAAAAGATGCTTTTCCAACAGGACTGTGTTAATTCAGACAAGGTTTGAGCAATTGTCAAATCAGCCAACAACTACAGCAGCCAAAGCAAGCATGAAGCTTCTTTTACTTGCAACACAGGCCTGCACATCTCAGTATTTCCATCCTGTTACTTCTGCTAGCAGGGCAGGCTACACAGGTTCGTCAAGACATCACACACCCCAGCCCAGTGTTAATTTTGACACGCAATTTTAATTTAGTTTTAGTCTTAGTCTTTTGACTATAATTATTTTTAGTTTTAGTCATCTGATTTGTTTTAATTTTAGTCTTATTTTAGTCGACTAAAATAAGACTAAAATCAATAACAGATTTAGTAGACACATTTTTACAGCTGGTATAGGAAACAAACTTAACCAAAATATATAAAACACAAATTCAACTTTTTTCAACACAACTGTGTCTTTATTTTGATTCAAAAGCTTTTATGCAGCAACAAACACTGTCATGATAATGTAAACAATAACTAGCTGCCAATTGACCATCAATAAAAGAAAAATAAAGTTAGTTCCAGGACTTTAAAGCTTACAGCTGAGCTGAACAATAAGTGCATACATTTAAAGTAAATATCTAAAAAGCTGGGTGGATAAAGTAACAAGATTTTATAAGGTATTCATTTGTCTAGCAATATTGTATGTTTTAAATACTACAATATTGCTAGATTAGGATGTATAATGATAGGATGTGAACATTCACGTTTCACATGACTAATATAGAAATATTTGTGATATTGTCAACAAGAAGAACATTATAAAATATACTAAACATTATTATTATTATTATTATTAATCAAATGTATGTATCATAAAATTACGTATTAGTATTGCGCTCTCATCTAACTTGAAGAAGGGGCTATTTTACAGTACTTTTCAGTTCGTAATATTTAATGCTACAACATCTACGCATTACAGTCTTCCAATTTTGCTTCGCTCAATAAACAAAAGAACATCGTTGTGAAATTACATTTGAGAAAATGTCCGGGTGGCTCGTCTGTAAATGTCCTTTCAAATTGGTTGTGTTCTTGCCACGAATGAGCGCTCTGCATGCCTTACACTTTGTTTTGTTTTGTTCGTCTTCAAACGTGAAGTGAGCTGTGGACATTTTGTCGCTCTTTTAGACATCACCTCTTCGAATGCCGTGTCTTCCCGGGAGCTCATTTAAAAACTGAAAACCTTCGCTTCACGTCTCAATAAGTCAGGCTCGGATTGGTTCTCTTCTCTCATGCAGTCTCGCCTGTTCCGTTTTGCCGGTTCTTTTGCTCATTCCTCGCATCTCTCCCGTCTGCTGATTTGATTTTCGTCACAGTCTATTTTAGTCTCGTCCTTTATTCGTTGACGATAATGTCAATCAATTTAGTCATAGTTTGTCTCCATCAGTGCCTTCTTTTTTAGTTTTCGTTTAGTTTTCGTCCGCAAAAAATATATTCGTGACGAAAATAATGACGAAAATATTTAGTCAACAAAATTAACACTGCCCCAGCCCCCTCCCATGACCCACAGCTACAGCAGCTGAAGCAAATGTGAGGCCGCCTCCATTCGTAAACGCGCCCTCAACTCTTCCGCTCCCTCATGCTACTAACCTTTTTTCTGTTCAGTGGCCTCCAGCTCCAGATTTGCCAGAAGGCAGAGGGTACCAAGACCTATTAGTGGTCAGGCCGATTATTTTATTTATATATATCTATCTCGAACCCTCTTCAGCCAACCCCTCTAACGCCAGCTCATCCCCTTTCACTAAAACTCCTAATCTACCATAGCTAACTCTCCTATCATGCCCAATCTATCTGTAACGGTCAATCCTCACTTCAGCCATCCTTCCGCAGGAGCTTTCTCTGTATCTCCCCACCGCCGCAGCATTGTCCGCTCCTGCAGGAGCCTTTTCTGTTTTTTCCTCACTGCCGCAGCAGTCTCCGCTCCCGCAGGAGCCTCTACCTATATTGCACCACTGCCGCAGCAGTGTCTGCTCCCGCAGGAGCATCTACCTATATTTCACCACTGCCGCAGCAGTGTCTGCTCCCGCAGGAGCCTCTACCTATATTTCACCACTGCCATAGCAGTGTCTGCTCCCACAGGAGCACTTTCCATCCTTCCCTACTGCCGCAAGAGCCTCAAAAAAAAAAAAAAAAAAAAAAAAAAAAATATATATATATATATATATATATATATATATATATATATATATATATATATATATATATATATATATATATATATATATATATATATATATATATATATATAATTAATCGAGTAACAAAATGTGTTTTTGCTTAATTATACTGATGTGCGCATGCACAGTAAATCTGATGGGTAGGATAAAATGTCAGGACCCCGGACCTTTATTTAGTCGGGTTGACGTACCTTTTCAGTTCTGTGTATGTGATGTGACGCTAGTTTTACTTAAAGTCAAATGCTCATGAACTGACTGTCAGAGCAGTTCTGGAGATGTTGTTCATGTGTTCAAGTCCTTATTTAGTGAGACAGCAGACGCAGAAATTTCCGTGAGAGTAATGCGCGCTTCAGTGTGTGTGTAAAAAAGGAAGTCGCGCTCCTGCTCCATTCATTAACAGAGACACACAGAACATGCAGGATTTACATTTAAACACTGTTCCGTCTTAATATTTAGAGATATTAATTCGTGAATCGGATGTAAGTGCAATTACCTATTTTGATTAATTCATTCAAAAAAAAAAAAAAAAAAATCATTGCGAAAGAACCTGACGTGAGATTTAGAATAAATTAAAAGAGGCTTCGAAGCAGAGGTATTTGCCTACATAATTTTTTGTAATCGCGTTACTCGAGGAATCGTTTCAGCCTAATCTTAAGCAGCTCAAAAGGGGCCGCTCACATAATCCGATAGATGCCCTCGGTTGTTATTCATCAGACATTAAAAAAAAAAAATTCCTCCTTAAATCATGTTGTGTACTTGAATAATAGAAGCCTCTCAGTTATCGTTTCTTCGGCCAAAGTAAGGGCCCTCCAGCCATCGTTACAATCTCCTTGCCTATTTCAGCATCGGACAGGGCTCTCCCTTCCGGTGCAGCTGGGCAGTGGCTCCCTTCGGTCGCAGTATGAGCCTTTCATCTGTCATTGAGTTGCGCTGCGCGCTCAGCGGCAGATGGGGGTATCCCTCCCGGTGCAGCAGAGCCACAGGCCCCCTTCGGTCGTTGTGACAGCCCTCCATCCGATGCATCAAATTAAGCCGCTTATACAATCGCAAGGGGGACTCTCCCTTCCGGTGCAGCAGAGCCGCAGCTCCCTTCGGACGCAGCGAGAGTCCCTCCATCAGTCGCGTTTTCTTGCCTACTCCGTATCGGACGGGGCTCCCCTACCGGTGCAGCAGACCCACGGCTCCCTTCGGTCGCAGGGTGAACCCCCCGTCTGAGTTATGTTGCATGCTCAAGGGCGGACCGGGATCTCCCTCCCGGGGGAACACAGCCGCTGGCTCCCTTCGGTCGCAGCAGGAGCCCTCCATCCGATACATCAAACCGTGCCTCGAATCTTCTTGCCTATTCTGCATCTGATGGGGCTCTCCCTTCCGGTGCAGCAGACCCACGGCTCCCTTCGGTCGCAGGGTGAACCCCCCGTCTGAGTTATGTTGCATGCTCAAGGGCGGACAGGGTTCTCCCTCCCGGGGGAATAGAGCTGCTGGCTCCCTTCGGTCGCAGTGAGAGCCCTCCATCAGACGCATCAAGCCATGCCTCGCATCGCAAGGGGGACTCGCCTTTCCGGTGCAGCAGAGCCGCAGCTCCCTTCGGACGCAGCAAAAGTCCCTCCAACAGTCGTATTCTAGTTAGCGTCAATCAGGGCTCTCCCCTCCGGGGCAGCACTCCTGCTGCAGAGTTGCGAACCCCCTACGGAGGCTGGGAGAACCCTCAGAGGCAAAAAACCGTGCCTCCATAAACCCGCAATGGGGGACTCCCCCTTCCGGTGCAGCAGAGCCGCAGCTCCCTTCGGATGCAGCGGGAGTCCCTCCAACAGTCGCGTCTCTTTGCCTTCTCAGCATCGGACTAGGGCTCCTCTTCCGGTGCAGCAGACCCACAGCTCCCTTCGGTCGCAGTGTGAACCCCCCATCTGAGTTATGTTGCATGCTCCACGATGGCTAGGGATCTCCCTCCCGATGGGGTACAGCCGCTGGCTCCCTTCGGTTGCATTAGGAGCCCTTCATCCGACGCGCCAAACCACGTCTCGAATCTCATTGCCTATTTAGCATCTGACGGGGCTCTCCCTTCTGGTGCAGCAGACCCACGGCTCCCTTCGGTCGCAGTGTTAACCCCCCGTCCGAGTTATGTTGCATACTCTATGGCGGCCAGGGATCTCCCTCCCGATGGGATACAGTCGCTGGCTCCCTTCAGTCGCAGTGAGAGCCCTCCATCAGATGCAACAAACCGCGCCTCGTACTCAGCCGCAAGAGGGACTCTCCCTTCCGGTGCAGCAGAGCCGCAGCTCCCTTCGGAGGCAGCAAGAGTCCCTCATTTCTTGATATCTGGCATCGTGCTCCTCCCATAAGCGGCACGGAGGGCTCGCCGGTAAGACGTTGCGAGCCGCAGCTCTCGTCGAACACTGCACGGCTCTCCAGGTCGCTCTGCATTTTCTTCCCAACACGCATATTTGGGGGGGCAACTAAATTTTATCTCTCTGGCTGCTGTCCTATGGCTTTAAGCTTCTTTTGGGGAGTTATTTGGGTTCGGGCTATGCTCCGGGCCCGGACCCCTCCCCCAGGACAGCACGCCAAAATATGCCTACTATTTGCCTTCAGATTAGATGTAAGGGTGAACTCGTGAAATGTGGTTTTATTAACAAAGTTCGGGAGAAGCACGATCAGATAATCATCCAATTTGGCACAGGTGCATCTCGTTTAGCTAATCATCTTATAGCTCGCAAGCGTATATATATCCAGTCTTCCTACCTCCTGTCCCACGACAGTTTTTCGGCAACCCTCCTCCACCCCAACTCCTCACTTCTAATCTATTTATCCCAAATTGGGATGGGGGGAGTTATTTGGGTTCGGGCTATGCTCCGGGCCCGGACCCCTCCCCCAGGACAGCACGCCAAAATATGCCTACTATTTGCCTTCAGATTAGATGTAAGGGTGAACTCGTGAAACTCCTGTGATGTTAACACACACTATACACACACAGCCCTTGATACACACTCCTGTGATGTTAACACACACACTATACACACACAGGCCCTGATACACACTCCTGTGATGTTAACACACACTATACACACACACAGGCCCTGATACACACTCCTGTGATGTTAACACACACTATACACACACAGCCCCTGATACACACCCCTGTGATGTTAACACGCACACTATACACACACAGACCCCTGATACACACTCCTGTGATGTTAACACACACTATACACACACAGGCCCTGATACACACTCCTGTGATGTTAACACACACACTATACACACACGGCCCCTGATACACACTCCTGTGATGTTAACACACACACTACACACACACGGCCCCTGATACACACTCCTGTGATGTTAACACACACTATACACACACAGCCCCTGATACACACTCCTGTGATGTTAACACACACTATACACACTCCTGTGATGTTAACACACACACCATACACACACACAGCCCCTGATACACACTCCTGTGATGTTAACACACACACTATACACACACAGCCCCTGATACACACTCCTGTGATGTTAACACACACTATACACACACAGCCCCTGATACACACTCCTGTGATGTTAACACACACACTATACACAGCCCCTGATACACACTCCTGTGATGTTAACACACACTATACACACACAGCCCCTGATACACACTCCTGTGATGTTAACACACACTATACACACACAGCCCCTGATACACACTCCTGTGATGTTAACACACACTATACAAACACAGCCCCTGATACACACTCCTGTGATGTTAACACACTATACACACACAGCCCCTGATACACACTCCTGTGATGTTAACACACACTATACACACACAGACCCCTGATACACACTCCTGTGATGTTAACACACACTATACACACACACAGGCCCTGATACACACTCCTGTGATGTTAACACACACTATACACACACAGCCCCTGATACACACTCCTGTTATGTTAACACACACTATACACACACAGCCCCTGATACACACTCCTGTGATGTTAACACACACTATACACACACAGCCCCTGATACACACTCCTGTGATGTTAACACACACTATACACACACAGCCCCTGATACACACTCCTGTGATGTTAACACACACTATACACACACAGACCCCTGATACACACTCCTGTGATGTTAACACACACTATACACACACAGGCCCTGATACACACTCCTGTGATGTTAACACACACTATACACACACAGGCCCTGATACACACTCCTGTGATGTTAACACACACTATACACACACAGACCCCTGATACACACTCCTGTGATGTTAACACACACTATACACACACAGCCCTTGATACACACTCCTGTGATGTTAACACACACACTATACACACACAGCCCCTGATACACACTCCTGTGATTTTAACACACACTATACACACAGCCCTTGATACACACTCCTGTGATGTTAACACACACACTATACACACACAGCCCCTGATACACACTCCTGTGATGTTAACACACACTATACACACACAGACCCCTGATACACACTCCTGTGATGTTAACACACACTACACACACAGGCCCTGATACACACTCCTGTGATGTTAACACACACTACACACACAGGCCCTGATACACACTCCTGTGATGTTAACACACACTATACACACAGGCCCTGATACACACTCCTGTGATGTTAACACACACTACACACACAGCCCCTGATACACACTCCTGTGATGTTAACACACACTATACACACACAGACCCCTGATACACACTCCTGTGATGTTAACACACACTACACACACAGGCCCTGATACACACTCCTGTGATGTTAACACACACTACACACACAGGCCCTGATACACATGTGGTTTTATTAACAAAGTTCGGGAGAAGCACGATCAGATAATCATCCAATTTGGTACAGGTGCATCTCGTTTAGCTAATCATCTTATAGCTCGCAAGCGTATATATATCCAGTCTTCCTACCTCCTGTCCCACGACAGTTTTTCGGCATAGACCGTCTGTCAGCATTCGGTTCGCTCTGTCAGCATTCGGTTCGCTCTGTCAGCATTCGGTTCGCGCTGTCCGTCATCTTATCACAGGCCCAATCTTCCTTCCGACGAAGATATCTATCCGCCGAACACCAACAAGCGTCATCGCGTCAGCTGCTCTTCTCGCCAAGCCACACGTTGTGGCCAAAAGCTCGTGCAAATCCTTCAGCTCGCCTCACTCGACAACACGATTTTCTCGCCAGGACCGGGCTCTATTATAATGCTGGATCGCAGCCGTGCTCCAGTTCTCCCCGCAGTAAACCATTCTGGCTTTTTCAGCCGTGTCGCAGTTCGATGCTGCCTCCACTAGCAGCGAAGACCGTGTGTTGTTGTAGTGGCATATGTCGTTCGTGAAAGAATCGTTTTTCGAATGAATCTTTTAACGAATCGTTCTCAGCTTACACTCATTCATGAAGAATTTTTTCAGAGTTGTCATCAACAATGAGCGAGTTTCATATGAGTCTCAGAGATCGAGAGCTCTCATTCGTGAACGAAAGGACTAAACTGGTATACATGTCGAGTTGATTAAACCGATACATGTCGAAAGTAAACGCAATGAACTGGTATATCTTATCTTAACAAAATTGATGAGAGTAAACCGGGTCAGTTAGCCATTTAGCATGTCAATCTTGCAAAATGTAAAGCGCAGTTATAGGTACTGTGCACATATGCTTGTTTACATATTTAGCATACAAAAGATAAATTCCACGTTTAATCCCCGATTTATGAACGTGAATATATATATATATATATATGAACCGTCTGACCAAACAATTAAAATGCTAATCATGCAAGAAAACCTCATGATTTGCTCATCTGAACAATTTAAAAGACGTTATATATAGAATGCGCTTATGAAGACGCCAAAATTAGTTAAACAGCGTTATGACCGAACTCTGTCCGATGACGATCCCACTTTTTTAACCACGAAGCAAAGGCTTTTTGCAGAGTTGTCATCCACACCGAAATGTCTAAAGACATTAAATTTGCTTTACTGTGCATGTTTTAAACCTCTCTGAGATGATGCAGACATAAGGTTCATGCAATTATTCCGGCAGGATCAATTATTTAGGGACATATTTCACCATTTACTGGCATGATTATTCAGAATTTTTCAAAAAACGCAACTGCCTCATGTTTGGCTGCAGAACAACAAGTGTGAGTAAATTTTCTATCGTTTTTTTTTTAGGACTGTTATATGAAAAGCATGCAAAGTAAATGTCTTTAGAAACGGCTTGAATTTGAATATCACATTACTGCAATTAACGTTACTGCTATAGACATGTCTATTGGTACAATGGTTTATAAAACTAAACATGCTACATAGTTTCAAAGCCTCTATTTTCACAGTCCTTACTACAACAGGAAACAGCATCCCAAATTTATCTGCTCTGGAGGCTGTTTAAAAGGGCCTGAAGGCCAAAACGACAGGAAAAGATGCTTTTCCAACAGGACTGTGTTAATTCAGACAAGGTTTGAGCAATTGTCAAATCAGCCAACAACTACAGCAGCCAAAGCAAGCATGAAGCTTCTTTTACTTGCAACACAGGCCTGCACATCTCAGTATTTCCATCCTGTTACTTCTGCTAGCAGGGCAGGCTACACAGGTTCGTCAAGACATCACACACCCCAGCCCAGTGTTAATTTTGACACGCAATTTTAATTTAGTTTTAGTCTTAGTCTTTTGACTATAATTATTTTTAGTTTTAGTCATCTGATTTGTTTTAATTTTAGTCTTATTTTAGTCGACTAAAATAAGACTAAAATCAATAACAGATTTAGTAGACACATTTTTACAGCTGGTATAGGAAACAAACTTAACCAAAATATATAAAACACAAATTCAACTTTTTTCAACACAACTGTGTCTTTATTTTGATTCAAAAGCTTTTATGCAGCAACAAACACTGTCATGATAATGTAAACAATAACTAGCTGCCAATTGACCATCAATAAAAGAAAAATAAAGTTAGTTCCAGGACTTTAAAGCTTACAGCTGAGCTGAACAATAAGTGCATACATTTAAAGTAAATATCTAAAAAGCTGGGTGGATAAAGTAACAAGATTTTATAAGGTATTCATTTGTCTAGCAATATTGTATGTTTTAAATACTACAATATTGCTAGATTAGGATGTATAATGATAGGATGTGAACATTCACGTTTCACATGACTAATATAGAAATATTTGTGATATTGTCAACAAGAAGAACATTATAAAATATACTAAACATTATTATTATTATTATTATTAATCAAATGTATGTATCATAAAATTACGTATTAGTATTGCGCTCTCATCTAACTTGAAGAAGGGGCTATTTTACAGTACTTTTCAGTTCGTAATATTTAATGCTACAACATCTACGCATTACAGTCTTCCAATTTTGCTTCGCTCAATAAACAAAAGAACATCGTTGTGAAATTACATTTGAGAAAATGTCCGGGTGGCTCGTCTGTAAATGTCCTTTCAAATTGGTTGTGTTCTTGCCACGAATGAGCGCTCTGCATGCCTTACACTTTGTTTTGTTTTGTTCGTCTTCAAACGTGAAGTGAGCTGTGGACATTTTGTCGCTCTTTTAGACATCACCTCTTCGAATGCCGTGTCTTCCCGGGAGCTCATTTAAAAACTGAAAACCTTCGCTTCACGTCTCAATAAGTCAGGCTCGGATTGGTTCTCTTCTCTCATGCAGTCTCGCCTGTTCCGTTTTGCCGGTTCTTTTGCTCATTCCTCGCATCTCTCCCGTCTGCTGATTTGATTTTCGTCACAGTCTATTTTAGTCTCGTCCTTTATTCGTTGACGATAATGTCAATCAATTTAGTCATAGTTTGTCTCCATCAGTGCCTTCTTTTTTAGTTTTCGTTTAGTTTTCGTCCGCAAAAAATATATTCGTGACGAAAATAATGACGAAAATATTTAGTCAACAAAATTAACACTGCCCCAGCCCCCTCCCATGACCCACAGCTACAGCAGCTGAAGCAAATGTGAGGCCGCCTCCATTCGTAAACGCGCCCTCAACTCTTCCGCTCCCTCATGCTACTAACCTTTTTTCTGTTCAGTGGCCTCCAGCTCCAGATTTGCCAGAAGGCAGAGGGTACCAAGACCTATTAGTGGTCAGGCCGATTATTTTATTTATATATATCTATCTCGAACCCTCTTCAGCCAACCCCTCTAACGCCAGCTCATCCCCTTTCACTAAAACTCCTAATCTACCATAGCTAACTCTCCTATCATGCCCAATCTATCTGTAACGGTCAATCCTCACTTCAGCCATCCTTCCGCAGGAGCTTTCTCTGTATCTCCCCACCGCCGCAGCATTGTCCGCTCCTGCAGGAGCCTTTTCTGTTTTTTCCTCACTGCCGCAGCAGTCTCCGCTCCCGCAGGAGCCTCTACCTATATTGCACCACTGCCGCAGCAGTGTCTGCTCCCGCAGGAGCATCTACCTATATTTCACCACTGCCGCAGCAGTGTCTGCTCCCGCAGGAGCCTCTACCTATATTTCACCACTGCCATAGCAGTGTCTGCTCCCACAGGAGCACTTTCCATCCTTCCCTACTGCCGCAAGAGCCTCAAAAAAAAAAAAAAAAAAAAAAAAAAAAATATATATATATATATATATATATATATATATATATATATATATATATATAATTAATCGAGTAACAAAATGTGTTTTTGCTTAATTATACTGATGTGCGCATGCACAGTAAATCTGATGGGTAGGATAAAATGTCAGGACCCCGGACCTTTATTTAGTCGGGTTGACGTACCTTTTCAGTTCTGTGTATGTGATGTGACGCTAGTTTTACTTAAAGTCAAATGCTCATGAACTGACTGTCAGAGCAGTTCTGGAGATGTTGTTCATGTGTTCAAGTCCTTATTTAGTGAGACAGCAGACGCAGAAATTTCCGTGAGAGTAATGCGCGCTTCAGTGTGTGTGTAAAAAAGGAAGTCGCGCTCCTGCTCCATTCATTAACAGAGACACACAGAACATGCAGGATTTACATTTAAACACTGTTCCGTCTTAATATTTAGAGATATTAATTCGTGAATCGGATGTAAGTGCAATTACCTATTTTGATTAATTCATTCATTCAAAAAAAAAAAAAAAAAAAAAAAAAAATCATTGCGAAAGAACCTGACGTGAGATTTAGAATAAATTAAAAGAGGCTTCGAAGCAGAGGTATTTGCCTACATAATTTTTTGTAATCGCGTTACTCGAGGAATCGTTTCAGCCTAATCTTAAGCAGCTCAAAAGGGGCCGCTCACATAATCCGATAGATGCCCTCGGTTGTTATTCATCAGACATTAAAAAAAAAAAAAAAATTCCTCCTTAAATCATGTTGTGTACTTGAATAATAGAAGCCTCTCAGTTATCGTTTCTTCGGCCAAAGTAAGGGCCCTCCAGCCATCGTTACAATCTCCTTGCCTATTTCAGCATCGGACAGGGCTCTCCCTTCCGGTGCAGCTGGGCAGTGGCTCCCTTCGGTCGCAGTATGAGCCTTTCATCTGTCATTGAGTTGCGCTGCGCGCTCAGCGGCAGATGGGGGTATCCCTCCCGGTGCAGCAGAGCCACAGGCCCCCTTCGGTCGTTGTGACAGCCCTCCATCCGATGCATCAAATTAAGCCGCTTATACAATCGCAAGGGGGACTCTCCCTTCCGGTGCAGCAGAGCCGCAGCTCCCTTCGGACGCAGCGAGAGTCCCTCCATCAGTCGCGTTTTCTTGCCTACTCCGTATCGGACGGGGCTCCCCTACCGGTGCAGCAGACCCACGGCTCCCTTCGGTCGCAGGGTGAACCCCCCGTCTGAGTTATGTTGCATGCTCAAGGGCGGACCGGGATCTCCCTCCCGGGGGAACACAGCCGCTGGCTCCCTTCGGTCGCAGCAGGAGCCCTCCATCCGATACATCAAACCGTGCCTCGAATCTTCTTGCCTATTCTGCATCTGATGGGGCTCTCCCTTCCGGTGCAGCAGACCCACGGCTCCCTTCGGTCGCAGGGTGAACCCCCCGTCTGAGTTATGTTGCATGCTCAAGGGCGGACAGGGTTCTCCCTCCCGGGGGAATAGAGCTGCTGGCTCCCTTCGGTCGCAGTGAGAGCCCTCCATCAGACGCATCAAGCCATGCCTCGCATCGCAAGGGGGACTCGCCTTTCCGGTGCAGCAGAGCCGCAGCTCCCTTCGGACGCAGCAAAAGTCCCTCCAACAGTCGTATTCTAGTTAGCGTCAATCAGGGCTCTCCCCTCCGGGGCAGCACTCCTGCTGCAGAGTTGCGAACCCCCTACGGAGGCTGGGAGAACCCTCAGAGGCAAAAAACCGTGCCTCCATAAACCCGCAATGGGGGACTCCCCCTTCCGGTGCAGCAGAGCCGCAGCTCCCTTCGGATGCAGCGGGAGTCCCTCCAACAGTCGCGTCTCTTTGCCTTCTCAGCATCGGACTAGGGCTCCTCTTCCGGTGCAGCAGACCCACAGCTCCCTTCGGTCGCAGTGTGAACCCCCCATCTGAGTTATGTTGCATGCTCCACGATGGCTAGGGATCTCCCTCCCGATGGGGTACAGCCGCTGGCTCCCTTCGGTTGCATTAGGAGCCCTTCATCCGACGCGCCAAACCACGTCTCGAATCTCATTGCCTATTTAGCATCTGACGGGGCTCTCCCTTCTGGTGCAGCAGACCCACGGCTCCCTTCGGTCGCAGTGTTAACCCCCCGTCCGAGTTATGTTGCATACTCTATGGCGGCCAGGGATCTCCCTCCCGATGGGATACAGTCGCTGGCTCCCTTCAGTCGCAGTGAGAGCCCTCCATCAGATGCAACAAACCGCGCCTCGTACTCAGCCGCAAGAGGGACTCTCCCTTCCGGTGCAGCAGAGCCGCAGCTCCCTTCGGAGGCAGCAAGAGTCCCTCATTTCTTGATATCTGGCATCGTGCTCCTCCCATAAGCGGCACGGAGGGCTCGCCGGTAAGACGTTGCGAGCCGCAGCTCTCGTCGAACACTGCACGGCTCTCCAGGTCGCTCTGCATTTTCTTCCCAACACGCATATTTGGGGGGGCAACTAAATTTTATCTCTCTGGCTGCTGTCCTATGGCTTTAAGCTTCTTTTGGGGAGTTATTTGGGTTCGGGCTATGCTCCGGGCCCGGACCCCTCCCCCAGGACAGCACGCCAAAATATGCCTACTATTTGCCTTCAGATTAGATGTAAGGGTGAACTCGTGAAATGTGGTTTTATTAACAAAGTTCGGGAGAAGCACGATCAGATAATCATCCAATTTGGCACAGGTGCATCTCGTTTAGCTAATCATCTTATAGCTCGCAAGCGTATATATATCCAGTCTTCCTACCTCCTGTCCCACGACAGTTTTTCGGCAACCCTCCTCCACCCCAACTCCTCACTTCTAATCTATTTATCCCAAATTGGGATGGGGGGAGTTATTTGGGTTCGGGCTATGCTCCGGGCCCGGACCCCTCCCCCAGGACAGCACGCCAAAATATGCCTACTATTTGCCTTCAGATTAGATGTAAGGGTGAACTCGTGAAACTCCTGTGATGTTAACACACACTATACACACACAGCCCTTGATACACACTCCTGTGATGTTAACACACACACTATACACACACAGGCCCTGATACACACTCCTGTGATGTTAACACACACTATACACACACACAGGCCCTGATACACACTCCTGTGATGTTAACACACACTATACACACACAGCCCCTGATACACACCCCTGTGATGTTAACACGCACACTATACACACACAGACCCCTGATACACACTCCTGTGATGTTAACACACACTATACACACACAGGCCCTGATACACACTCCTGTGATGTTAACACACACACTATACACACACGGCCCCTGATACACACTCCTGTGATGTTAACACACACACTACACACACACGGCCCCTGATACACACTCCTGTGATGTTAACACACACACTATACACACACCGGCCCCTGATACACACTCCTGTGATGTTAACACACACTACACACACACAGGCCCTGATACACACTCCTGTGATGTTAACACACACTACACACACATAGCCCCTGATACACACTCCTGTGATGTTAACACACACTATACACACACAGACCCCTGATACACACTCCTGTGATGTTAACACACACACTACACACACACAGCCCCTGATACACACTCCTGTGATGTTAACACACACACTACACACACACAGCCCCTGATACACACTCCTGTGATGTTAACACACACACTATACGCACACCGGCCCCTGATACACACTCCTGTGATGTTAACACACACTATACACACACAGGCCTGATACACACTCCTGTGATGTTAACACACACTACACACACACAGGCCCTGATACACACTCCTGTGATGTTAACACACACTATACACACACAGACCCCTGATACACACTCCTGTGATGTTAACACACACACTACAACACACAGACCCCTGATACACACTCCTGTGATGTTAACACACACACACTATACACACACAGCCCCTGATACACACTCCTGTGATGTTTAACACACACACTATACACACAGCCCCTGATACACACTCCTGTGATGTTAACACAAACACTATACACACACAGCCCCTGATACACACTCCTGTGATGTTAACACACACATTATACACACACAGCCCCTGATACACACTCCTGTGATGTTAACACACACACTATACACACACAGCCCCTGATACACAACTCCTGTGATGTTAACACACACACTATACACACACAGACCCCTGATACACACTCCTGTGATGTTAACACACACTATACACACACAGACCCCTGATACACACTCCTGTGATGTTAACACACACAGACCCCTGATACACACTCCTGTGATGCTAACACACACACTAATACACACACAGACCCCTGATACACCACTCCTGTGATGTTAACACACACTATACACACACATAGCCCTGATACACAACTCCTGTGATGTTAACACACACTATACCCACACCGGCCCCCTGATACACACTCCTGTGATGTTTAACACACACTATACACACAAAGGCCCTGATACACACTCCTGTGATGTTAACACACACTATACACACACACAGCCCCTGATACACACTCCTGTGATGTTAACACACACACTATACACAGCCCCTGATACACACTCCTGTGATGTTAACACACACCACTATTAACACAGCCCCTGATACACACTCCTGTGATGTTAACACACACTATACACACACAGCCCCCTGATACACACTCCTGTGATGTTAAACACACACTATACACACACACAGCCCCTGAATACACACTCCTGTGATGTTAACACACACTATACACACACAGGCCCTGATACACACTCCTGTGATGTTAACACACACTATACACACACAGGCCTGATACACACTCCTGTGATGTTAACACACACTATAACACACACAGGCCCTGATACACACTCCTGTGATGTTAACACACACACACTATAACACACACAGACCCCTGATACACACTCCTGTGAGTTAACACACACACTATACACACACAGACCCCTGATACACACTCCTGTGATGTTAACACACCACTATAACACACACAGACCCCTGATACACACTCCTGTGATGTTAACACACACTATACACACACATACCCCTGATACACACTCCTGTGATGTTAACACACACACTATACACACAGACCCCTGATACACACTCCTGTGATGTTAACACACACTATACAGACACACAGCCCCTGATACACACTCCTGTGATGTTAACACACACTATACAGACACAGCCCCTGATACACACTCTGTGATGTTAACACACACACTACACACACATAGCCCCTGATACACACTCCTGTGATGTTAACACACACTATACACACACAGACCCCTGATACACACTCCTGTGATGTTAACACACACACTACACACACAGACCCCTGATACACACTCCTGTGATGTTAACACACACTATACACACACACAGCCCCTGATACACACTCCTGTGATGTTAACACACACTATACACACACAGACCCCTGATACACACTCCTGTGATGTTAACACACACTATACACACACAGACCCCTGATACACACTCCTGTGATGTTAACACACACACTATACACACACAGCCCCTGATACACACTCCTGTGATGTTAACACACACTATACACACACAGCCCCTGATACACCACTCCTGTGATGTTAACACACTCACTATACACACACAAGCCCCTGATACACACTCCTGTGATGTTAACACACACTATACACACACAGACCCCTGATACACACTCCTGTGATGTTAACACACTCACTATACACACAACAAGCCCCTGATACACACTCCTGTGATGTTAACACACACTATACACACACAGCCCCTGATACACACTCCTGTGATGTTAACACACACTATACACAACACAGACCCCTGATACACACTCCTATGATGTTAACACACACACTATACACACAGCCCCTGATGCACACTCCTGTGATGTTAACACACACACTATACACACACAGCCCCTGATACACACTCCTGTGATGTTAACACACACACACTATACACACACAGCCCCTGATACACACTCCTGTGATGTAAACACACACACACTATACACACACAGCCCCTGATACACACTCCTGTGATGTTAACACACACACTATACACACACAGCCCCTGATACACACTCCTGTGATGTTAACACACCACTATACACAACACAGACCCCTGATACACACTCCTGTGATGTTAACACAACACACTATACACACACAGACCCCTGATACACACTCCTGTGATTCTAAACACACACACTATACACACACAGACCGCTGATACACACTCCTGTGATGTTAACACACACTATAACACACACACAGCCCCTGATACACACTCCTGTGATGTTAACCACACACACTATACACACACAGACCCCCTGATACACACTCCTGTGATGTTAACACACACTATACACACAACCGGCCCTGATACACACTCCTGTGATGTTAACACACACTATACACACACACAGGCCCTGATACACACTCCTGTGATGTTAACACACACTATACACACACACAGCCCCTCATACACACTCCTGTGATGTTAACACACACACTATACACAGCCCCTGATACACACTCCTGTGATGTTAACACACACTATACACACACAGCCCCTGATACACACTCCTGTGATGTTAACACACACTATACACACACAGCCCCTGATACACACTCCTGTGATGTTAACACACACACTATACACACAGCCCCTGATACACACTCCTGTGATGTTAACACACACTATACACACACAGCCCCTGATACACACTCCTGTGATGTTAACACACACTATACACACACACAGGCCCCTGATACACACTCCTGTGATGTTAACACACACTATACACACACAGCCCCTGATACACACTCCTGTGATGTTAACACACACTATACACACACAGCCCCTGATACACACTCCTGTGATGTTAACACACACTATACACACACAGCCCCTGATACACACTCCTGTGATGTTAACACACACTATACACACACAGGCCCTGATACACACTCCTGTGATGTTAACACACACTATACACACACAGCCCCTGATACACACTCCTGTGATGTTAACACACACTATACACACACAGACCCCTGATACACACTCCTGTGATGTTAACACACACTATACACACACAGCCCTGATACACACTCCTGTGATGTTAACACACACTATACACACACAGCCCCTGATACACACTCCTGTGATGTTAACACACACTATACACACACAGCCCCTGATACACACTCCTGTGATGTTAACACACACTATACACACACAGCCCCTGATACACACTCCTGTGATGTTAACACACACTATACACACACACAGCCCCTGAATACACACTCCTGTGATGTTAACACACACTATACACACACAGCCCCTGATACACACTCCTGTGATGTTAACACACACTATACACAACACAGGCCCTGATACACACTCCTGTGATGTTAACACACACACTATACACACACAGCCCCTGATACACACTCCTGTGATGTTAACACACACTATACACACACAGCCCCTGATACACACTCCTGTGATGTTAACACACACTATACACACACAGGCCCTGATACACACTCCTGTGATGTTAACACACACTATACACACACAGGCCCTGATACACACTCCTGTGATGTTAAACACACACTATACACACACAGACCCTGATACACACTCCTGTGATGTTAACACACACTAATACACACACAGACCCTGATACACACTCCTGTGATGTTAACACACACACTATACACACACAGCCCCTGATACACACTCCTGTGATGTTAACACAACACTATACACACACAGCCCCTGATACACACTCCTGTGATGTTAACACACACTATACACACACAGCCCCTGATACACACTCCTGTGATGTTAACACACACTATACACACACAGCCCCTGATACAACACTCCTGTGATGTTAACACACACTATACACACACAAGCCCCTGATACACACTCCTGTGATGTTAACACAACACTATACACACACAGACCCCTGATACACACTCCTGTGATGTTAACACACACTATACACACACAGACCCTGATACACACTCCTGTGATGTTAACACACACTATACACACCAGCCCCTGATACACACTCCTGTGATGTTAACACACACTATACACACACAGCCCCTGATACACCACTCCTGTGATGTTAACACACACTATACACACACAAGCCCCTGATACACACTCCTGTGATGTTAACACACACTATACACACACACAGCCCCTGATACACACTCCTGTGATGTTAACACACACTATACACACACAAGCCCCTGATACACACTCCTGTGATGTTAACACACACTATACACACACAGCCCCTGATACACACTCCTGTGATGTTAACACACACTATACACCACAGCCCCTGATACACACTCCTGTGATGTTAACACACACTATACACACACACAGCCCCTGATTACACACTCCTGTGATGTTAACCACACACTATACACACACAGCCCCTGATACACACTCCTGTGATGTTAACACACACTATACACACACAGCCCCTGATACACACTCCTGTGATGTTAACACACACTATACACACACCAGGCCCTGATACACACTCCTGTGATGTTAACACACACTATACACACACAGCCCTGAACACACTCCTGTGATGTTAACACACACTATACACACAGCCCCTGATACACACTCCTGTGATGTTAACACACACTATACCACACACAGCCCCTGATACACACTCCTGCTGATGTTAACACACCACTATACACACACAGCCCCTGATACACACTCCTGTTGATGTTAACACACACTATACACACAGCCGCCTGATACACACTCCTGTGATGTTAACACACACTATTACACACACAGCCCCTGATACACACTCCTGTGATGTTAACACACACTTACACACACAGCCCTGATACACACTCCTGTGATGTTAACATCACACTATACACACACAGGCCCCTGATACACACTCCTGTGATGTTAACACACACTATCACACCAGCCCCTGATACACACTCCTGTGATGTTTAACACACACACTATTACACACACAGGACCCCTGATACACACTCCTGTGATGTTAACACATCACCACACACAAGACCCCTGATACACACTCCTGTGATGTTAACACACACTATACACACACAGCCCCTGATACACACTCCTGTGATGTTAACACACCACTATACACACACAGCCCCTGATACACACTCCTGTGATGTTAACACACACACTATACACACACAGCCCCTGATACACACTCCTGTGATGTTAACACACACTATACACACACAAGCCCCTGATACACACTCCTGTGATGTTAACACATCACTATACACACACAGGCCCCTGATACACACTCCTGTGATGTTAACACACACTATACACACACAAGGCCCTGATACACACTCCTGTGATGTTAACACACACTATACACACACAGACCCCTGATACACATCCCTGTGATGTTAACACACACTATACACACAGCCCCTGATACACACTCCTGTGATGTTAACACACACACTATACACACACAGCCCCTGATACACACTCCTGTGATGTTAACACACACTATACACACACAGCCCCTGATACACACTCCTGTGATGTTAACACACACTATACACACACCAGCCCCTGATACACACTCCTGTGATGTTAACACACACTATACACCACACAGGAGCCCCTGATAACACCATCCTTGATGTTAATCACACACATACACACACAGGCCCCTGATACACACTCCTAGTGATGTTAACACACACTATAACACAAGGCCCCTGATACACACTCCTGTGGATGTTAACACACACTATACACACACAGCCGGCCTGATAACACTCCTGTGATGTTAAACACACCTATCACATCACAGACCCCTGATACACACTCCTGTGATGTTAACACACACACTACACACACAGACCCCTGATACACTCCTGTGATGTTAACACACACTATACACACACAAGCCCCTGATGACACCACTCCTCGTGATGATTAACACACATTATACACCACACAGCCCCTGATACACACTCCTGTGATGTTTAACACAGACACTTATACACACACAGCCCCCGATACACCACTCCAGCGATGTTTAACACCACTACTACACAACAGCCCCTGATACACACTCCTGTGATGTTAACAGCACACTATATCACACAGCAGGCCCCTGATACACACTACTGTGATGTTAACACACACTATACACACACAGCCCCTGATACACACTCCTGTGATGTTAACACACACTATACACACACACAGCCCCTGATACACACTCCTGTGATGTTAACACACACTATACACACACAGCCCCTGATAACACACTCCTGTGATGTTAACACACACTATACACACACAGCCCCTGATACACACTCCTGTGATGTTAACACACACTATACACACACACAGCCCCTGATACACACTCCTGTGATGTTAACACACACTATACACACACAGACCCCTGATACACACTCCTGTGATGTTAACACACACTATACACACACAGCCCCTGATACACACTCCTGTGATGTTAACACACCACTATACACACACAGCCCCTGATACACACTCCTGTGATGTTAACACACACTATACACACACAGGCCCTGATACACACTCCTGTGATGTTAACACACCACTATACACACACAGACCCTGATACACACTCCTGTGATGTTAACACACACTATACACACACAGCCCCTGATACACACTCCTGTGATGTTAACACACACTATACACACACAGGCCCCTGATACACACTCCTGTGATGTTAACACACCACTATACACACACAGCCCCTGATACACACTCCTGTGATGTTAACACACACACTATACACACACAGCCCCTGATACACACTCCTGTGATGTTAACACACACACTATACACACACAGCCCCTGATACACACTCCTGTGATGTTAACACACACACTATACACACCACAGCCCCTGATACACACTCCTGTGATGTTAAACACACACTATACACACACAGCCCCTGATACACACTCCTGTGATGTTAACACACACTATACACACACAGCCCCTGATACACACTCCTGTGATGTTAACACACACACTATACACACACAGCCCCTGATACACACTCCTGTGATGTTAACACACACTATACACACACAGCCCCTGATACACACTCCTGTGATGTTAACACACACTATAACACAGCAAGGCCCCTGATACACCACTCCTGGGTGATGTTAACACACACACTATACACCACACGGACCCCTGAATACACAACACTCCTGGATGTTAACACACACTTTACACACAACCGGCCCCTGATAACAACTCCTGTGATGTTACACACTACACTATACACACACACCAGGCCCCTGATACCACACTCCGGTGATGTTAACACACACACTATACACACAACAGCCCCTCATACACACTCCTGATGATGTTAACACACACACTATACACAGCCCCTGAATACACACTCCTGTGATGTTAACACACACTATACACACACAGCCCCTGATACACACTCCTGTGATGTTAACACACACTATTAACACACACAGCCCCTGATACACACTCCTGTGATGTTAACACACACTATACACACACACAGGCCCTGATACACACTCCTTGTGATGTTAACACACACTATACACACACAGCCCCTGATACACACTCCTGTGATGTTAACACACACTATACACACACAGCCCCTGATACACACTCCTGTGATGTTAAACACACACTATACACACACAGCCCCTGATACACACTCCTGTGATGTTACACACACAACTATTACACACACAAGCCCCTGATACACACCTCCTGTGATGTTAACACCACACTATACACACACAGCCCCTGATACACACTCCTGTGATGTTAAACACACACTAACACACACAGCCCCTGATACACACTCCTGTGATGTTAACACCACACTATACACACACAGGCCCCTGATACACACTCCTGTGATGTTAACACACACTATACACACACAGGCCCTGATACACACTCACTGTGATGTTAACACACACTATACACACACAGACCCCTGATACACACTCCTGTGATGTTAAACACACACTATACACACACAGCCCCTGATACACACTCCTGTGATGTTAACACACACTATACACACACAGCCCTGATACACACTCCTGTGATGTTACACACACTCCTGTGATGTTAACACACACTATACACACACAGCCCTGATACACACTCCTGTGATGTTAACACACACTATACACACACAGCCCCTGATACACACTCCTGTGATGTTAACACACACTATACACACACAGCCCCTGATACACACTCCTGTGATGTTAACACACACTATACACACACAGCCCCTGATACACACTCCTGTGATGTTAACACACACTATACACACACAGGCCCCTGATACACACTCCTGTGATGTTAACACACACTATACACACACAGCCCCTGATACACACTCCTGTGATGTTAACACACACTATACACACACAGCCCCTGATACACACTCCTGTGATGTTAACACACACTATACACACACAGGCCCTGATACACACTCCTGTGATGTTAACACACACTATACACACACAGACCCTGATACACACTCCTGTGATGTTAACACACACTATACACACACAGGCCCTGATACACACTCCTGTGATGTTAACACACACTATACACACACAGGCCCCTGATACACACTCCTGTGATGTTAACACACACTATACACACACAGCCCCTGATACACACTCCTGTGATGTTAAACTACACACACAGCCCTGATACACACTCCTGTGATGTTAACACACACTATACACACACAGCCCCTGATACACACTCCTGTGATGTTAACACACACTACACACACACAGACCCCTGATACACACTCCTGTGATGTTAACACACACTATACACACACAGCCCCTGATACACACTCCTGTGATGTTAACACACACTATACACACACAGCCCCTGATACACACTCCTGTGATGTTAAACACACACTATACACACACAGCCCCTGATACACACTCCTGTGATGTTAACACACACTATACACACACAGCCCCTGATACACACTCCTGTGATGTTAACACACACTATTACACACACAGGCCCCTGATACACACTCCTGTGATGTTAACACACCACTATACACACACAGCCCCTGATACACACTCCTGTGATGTTAACACACACTATACACACACAGGCCCCTGATACACACTCCTGTGATGTTAACACACACTATACACACACAGCCCCTGATACACACTCCTGTGATGTTAACACACACTATACACACACAGCCCCTGATACACACTCCTGTGATGTTAACACACACTATACACACACAGGCCCCTGATACACACTCCTGTGATGTTAACACACACTATACACACACAGCCCCTGATACACACTCCTGTGATGTTAACACACACTATACACACACAGCCCCTGATACACACTCCTGTGATGTTAACACACACTATACACACACAGCCCTGATACACACTCCTGTGATGTTAACACACACTATACACACACAGCCCCTGATACACACTCCTGTGATGTTAACACACACTATACACACACAGGCCCTGATACACACTCCTGTGATGTTAACACACACTATACACACACAGCCCCTGATACACACTCCTGTGATGTTAACACACACTATACACACACAGGCCCTGATACACACTCCTGTGATGTTAACACACACTATACACACACAGACCCTGATACACACTCCTGTGATGTTAACACACACCCATAACACACACAGACCCCTGATACACACTCCTGTGATGTTAACACACACTATACACACACAGCCCCTGATACACACTCCTGTGATGTTAACACACACACTATACACACACAGCCCCTGATACACACTCCTGTGATGTTAACACACACTATACACACACAGACCCCTGATACACATCCTGTGATGTTAACACAAACCACTATACACACACAGCCCCTGATACACACTCCTGTGATGTTAACACACACTATACACACACAGACCCCTGATACACACTCCTGTGATGTTAACACACACTATACACACACAGCCCCTTGATACACACTCCTGTGATGTTAACACACACACTATACACACACAGCCCCTGATACACACTCCTGTGATGTTAACACACACACTATACAACACAGCCCCTGATACACACTCCTGTGATGTTAACACACACACTATACACACACAGCCCCTGATACACACTCCTGTGATGTTAACACACACTATACACACACAGCCCCTGATACACACTCCTGTGATGTTAACACACACTATACACACACAGCCCTGATACACACTCCTGTGATGTTAAACACACACTATACACACACAGACCCTGATACACACTCCTGTGATGTTAACACACACTATACACACACAGCCCCTGATACACACTCCTGTGATGTTAACACACACACTATACACACACAGCCCCTGATACACACTCCTGTGATGTTAACACACACTATACACACACAGGCCCTGATACACACTCCTGTGATGTTAACACACACTATACACACACAGCCCTGATACACACTCCTGTGATGTTAACACACACACTATACACACACAGCCCCTGATACACACTCCTGTGATGTTAACACACACTATACACACACAGCCCCTGATACACACTCCTGTGATGTTAACACACACTATACACACACAGGCCCCTGATACACACTCCTGTGATGTTAACACACCACTATACACACACAGCCCCTGATACACACTCCTGTGATGTTAACACACACTATACACACACAGCCCCTGATACACACTCCTGTGATGTTAACACACACACTATACACACACAGACCCCTGATACACACTCCTGTGATGTTAACACACACACTATACACACACAGACCCCTGATACCACACTCCTGTGATGTTAACACACACTATACACCACACAGCCCCTGATACACACTCCTGTGATGTTAACACACACACTATACACACACACCCCTGATACACACTCCTGTGATGTTAACACACACACTACACACACACAGCCCCTGATACACACTCCTGTGATGTTAACACACACACTATACACACACAGCCCCTGATACACACTCCCTGTGATGTTTACACACACACTATACACACACAGACCCCTGATACCACACTCCTGTGATGTTAACACACACACATACACACACACAGCCCCTGAATACACCACTCCTGTGATGTTAACACACACTATACACACACAGACCCCTGATACACACTCTGTGATGTTAACACACACACTATACACACACAGCCCCTGATACACACTCCTGTGATGTTAACACACACTATACACACACAGCCCCTGATACACACTCCTGTGATGTTAACACACACACTATACACACACAGCCCCTGATACACACTCCTGTGATGTTAACACACCACTATACACACACAGCCCCTGATACACACTCCTGTGATGTTAACACACACTATACACACCACAGCCCCTGATACACACTCCTGTGATGTTAACACACACTATACACACACAGGCCCCTGATACACACTCCTGTGATGTTAACACACAACTATACACACACAGGCCCCTGATACACACTCCTGTTGATGTTAACACACCACTATACACACACAGACCCCTGATACACACTCCTGTGATGTTAACACACACTATACACACACAGCCCCTGATACACACTCCTGTGATGTTAACACACACACTATACACACACAGCCCCGATACACACTCCTGTGATGTTAACACACACACTATACACACACAGGCCCCTGATACACACTCCTGTGATGTTAACACACACTATACACACCACAGCCCCTGATACACACTCCTGTGATGTTAACACACACTATACACACACAGCCCCTGATAAACACTCCTGTGATGTTAACCACACACTATACACACACAGCCCCTGATACACACTCCTGTGATGTTAACACACACTATACACACACAGCCCCTGATACACACTCCTGTGATGTTAACACACACTATACACACACACAGGCCCTGATACACACTCCTGTGATGTTAACACACACACTATACACACACAGCCCCTGATACACACTCCTGTGATGTTAACACACACTATACACACACAGCCCCTGATACACACTCCTGTGATGTTAACACACACTATACACACACAGGCCCCTGATACACACTCCTGTGATGTTAACACACACTATACACACACAGGCCCCTGATACACACTCCTGTGATGTTAACACACACTATACACACACAGACCCCTGATACACACTCCTGTGATGTTAACACACACTATACACACAGCCCTTGATACACACTCCTGTGATGTTAACACACACACTATACACACACAGCCCCTGATACACACTCCTGTGATGTTAACACACACTATACACACACAGGCCCCTGATACACACTCCTGTGATGTTAACACACACTATACACACACAGCCCCTGATACACACTCCTGTGATGTTAACACACACACTATACACACACAGCCCCTGATACACACTCCTGTGATGTTAACACACACTATACACACACAGCCCCTGATACACACTCCTGTGATGTTAACACACACTATACACACACAGCCCCTGATACACACTCCTGTGATGTTAACACACCACTATACACACACAGCCCCTGATACACACTCCTGTGATGTTAACACACACTATACACACACAGCCCTGATACACACTCCTGTGATGTTAACACACACTATACACACACAGACCCCTGATACACACTCCTGTGATGTTAACATACACACACAGACCCCTGATACACACTCCTGTGATGTTAACACACACACTATACACACACAGCCCCTGATACACACTCCTGTGATGTTAACACACACACTACACACACACAGCCCCTGATACACACTCCTGTGATGTTAACACACACCACTATACACACACAGCCCCCTGATACACACTCCTGTGATGTTTACACACACTATACACACACAGACCCCTGATACACACTCCTGTGATGTTAACACACACTATACACACACAGGCCCTGATACACACTCCTGTGATGTTAACACACACTATACACACACAGACCCCTGATACACACTCCTGTGATTTTAACACACACTATACACACAGCCCTGATACACACTCCTGTGATGTTAACACACACACTATACACACACAGCCCCTGATACACACTCCTGTGATGTTAACACACACTATACACACACAGGCCCTGATACACACTCCTGTGATGTTAACACACACTATACACACACAGCCCTGATACACACTCCTGTGATGTTAACACACACTATACACACACAGCCCCTGATACACACTCCTGTGATGTTAACACACACTATACACACACAGGCCCCTGATACACACTCCTGTGATGTTAACACACCCACTATACACACACAGCCCCTGATACACACTCCTGTGATGTTAACACACATTATACACACCGGCACCTGATACACACTCCTGTGATGTTAACACACACACTATACACACACAGACCCCTGATACACACTCCTGTGATGTTAACACACACACTATACACACACAGACCCCTGATACACACTCCTGTGATGTTAACACACACTATACACACACAGCCCCTGATACACACTCCTGTGATGTTAACACACACACTATACACACACAGCCCCTGATACACACTCCTGTGATGTTAACACAGACACTACACACACACAGCCCCTGGTACACACTCCTGTGATGTTAACACACACACTATACACACACAGCCCCTGATACACACTCCTGTGATGTTTACACACACTATACACACACAGACCCCTGATACACACTCCTGTGATGTTAACACACACACTATACACACACACAGCCCTGATACACACTCCTGTGATGTTAACACACACTATACACACACAGACCCCTGATACACACTCCTGTGATGTTAACACACACACACTATACACACAGCCCCTGATACACACTCCTGTGATGTTAACACACACACACTATACACACACAGCCCCTGATACACACTCCTGTGATGTTAACACACACACTATACACACACAGACCCCTGATACACACTCCTGTGATGTTAACACACACTATACACACACAGACCTCTGATACACACTCCTGTGATGTTAACACACACACTATACACACACAGCCCCTGATACACACTCCTGTGATGTTAACACACACTATACACACACAGACCCCTGATACACACTCCTGTGATGTTAACACACACTATACACACACAGACCCCTGATACACACTCCTGTGATGTTAACACACACACTATACACACACAGCCCCTGATACACACTCCTGTGATGTTAACACACACACTATACACACACAGGCCCCTGATACACACTCCTGTGATGTTAACACACACACTATACACACACAGCCCCTGATACACACTCCTGTGATGTTAACACACACACTATACACACACAGCCCCTGATACACACTCCTGTGATGTTAACACACACACTATACACACACAGCCCCTGATACACACTCCTGTGATGTTAACACACACTATACACACACACAGACCCCTGATACACACTCCTGTGATGTTAACACACACTATACACACACAGCCCCTGATACACACTCCTGTGATGTTAACACACACTATACACACACAGACCCCTGATACACACTCCTGTGATGTTAACACACACACTATACACACACAGCCCCTGATACACACTCCTTCGATGTTAACACACACTATACACACACAGACCCCTGATACACACTCCTGTGATGTTAACACACACACTATACACACACAGCCCCTGATACACACTCCTGTGATGTTAACACACACACTATACACACACAGCCCCTGATACACACTCCTGTGATGTTAACACACACACTATACACACACAGCCCCTGATACACACTCCTGTGATGTTAACACACACACTATACACACACAGCCCCTGATACACACTCCTGTGATGTTAACACACACACTATACACACACAGCCCCTGATACACACTCCTGTGATGTTAACACACACACTATACACACAGACCCTGATACACACTCCTGTGATGTTAACACACACTATACACACACAGCCCCTGATACACACTCCTGTGATGTTAACACACACACTATACACACAGACCCTGATACACACTCCTGTGATGTTAACACACACTATACACACACAGACCCCTGATACACACTCCTTTGATGTTAACACACACTATACACACACAGCCCCTGATACACACTCCTATGATGTTAACACACACTATACACACACAGACCCCTGATACACACTCCTGTGATGTTAAAACACACACTATACACACACAGCCCCTGATACACACTCCTGTGATGTTAACACACACTACACACACACAGCCCCTGATACACACTCCTGTGATGTTAACACACACTATACACACACAGACCCCTGATACACACTCCTGTGATGTTAACACACACTATACACACACAGCCCCTGATACACACTCCTGTGATGTTAACACACACTACACACACACAGCCCCTGATACACACTCCTGTGATGTTAACACACACTACACACACACAGACCCCTGATACACACTCCTGTGATGTTAACACACACTATACACACACAGGCCCCTGATACACACTCCTGTGATGTTAACACACACACTATACACACACCGGCCCTGATACACACTCCTGTGATGTTAACACACACTATACACACACAGACCCCTGATACACACTCCTTTGATGTTAACACACACTATACACACACAGCCCCTGATACACACTCCTATGATGTTAACACACACTATACACACACAGACCCCTGATACACACTCCTGTGATGTTAACACACACACTATACACACACAGCCCCTGATACACACTCCTGTGATGTTAACACACACTATACACACACAGCCCCTGATACACACTCCTGTGATGTTAACACACACTACACACACACAGCCCCTGATACACACTCCTGTGATGTTAACACACACTATACACACACAGACCCCTGATACACACTCCTGTGATGTTAACACACACTACACACACACAGCCCCTGATACACACTCCTGTGATGTTAACACACACTACACACACACAGCCCCTGATACACACTCCTGTGATGTTAACACACACTATACACACACAGGCCCTGATACACACTCCTGTGATGTTAACACACACTATACACACAACTACATGATCATCACTTGTTTGTCAGAGTAATAAACATGACAGAACTTTAATCTTCTTTTCTCGTCTTTTTATGATTTTCTTTAGAACGTGATCAACTTTTACAACTTCTGAAGACAATCATTCCTAAAGGTGAATTTGTTTCATAATGCTTAATTAAAATATAAATTATTAACTTTATTAACAAAACAATGAATGAACATGCTGTGCATTCATATGTATATTTAATTTATTATACTTGATTATAAGATATAGAAACTGTATAAAGTCTTCTTGGGTTTTGTTGGTCTTCAAGAGATGATTTCATTATTGATCTAAAGATGAAGCTTTCATAACTTCATACTTTCTGTTTTTAGCTCTCACACATTTAAGAACACACAAGGGTGAGTAAAAGACATAATTATTTATTTTAATTAAAGGCATGTTTCATGGCATAATTATTTATTTAAATATACATTATTTATAATTATTTATTTATCAAAATTATGAACATTATTGTTTATAATATAATTTATTAAACGATAAGTGGAGTATCTTTATTTTAGTTTGTCTTGTAAAGTTCTCATGATTCCTATAAAAATAAGTCATTGTCTTTATTTTATGATATATTCATGTGTAAAGCAGATTTTCAATATTTTCCACAGTGAATGTGATTCTGGATGCTGATACGGCTCATCCTCGTCTCACCGTGTCTGATGATGGGAAACAAGTGAAATGCGGAAAGAGACGAACAGAAAGAGTGGATGGAGATAAAGACAGATTTGATGAATATCTTGGTGTTCTTGGGAAGGATGGATTCTCCTCAGGGTGTTTTTACTTTGAGGTGCAGGTGAAGGGACAAACTAGGTGGGATTTAGGAGTGACCAGAGAATCTGTGAACAGGAAGGGGTCGCTCCGTCCGAGTCCTGAGAATGGATACTGGACTGTGGGTCGGTTTGGTGGGAAGTATTGGGCTTATGAGTCTTCAACTGTCTCTCTTTCTCTGAGTGTGAATCCTCAGAGGATCGGTGTGTTTGTGGATTATGAGAAGGGTCTCGTCTCCTTTTGTGATGTGGAGTCCTTGTCTCATATCTACTCTTTCACTAAACAGTCTTTTAATGAGAAACTCTATCCGTTTGTTAGTTTGGGGTATAGGTATAATGAAGACCCCACTCCACTGATTATCTGTGATGATTATTAATGACATCAGTGACTGAATTTACATGATCCACAGAAATAAACCAAAATACAATTTAAACAGTGTAACAGCAATAAATATTAAATATTATTTGCGCTTCCAGTCAAAAATATGGTCACACAATGGCGAATTTATGTTTTCTGTGTTCATAAAATATTTTGGGTTTAAGACTTCTGCTTTAAATGTTTAAAATTGCTTTTTTTGTAAATAAATATAAATAATGCCTATATATTCATATGAATTTCTTTAAGAGACAGAGGCTTTATGATGAATAATGTTTTGATCTGGAGCAGATGATGAATGAAAAGCGTCATGAAGAGCTCATCGTGCAGTTCACTGTTCCTCCTTCAACACTGTTTGCTGTCGGTGGATGAATGTTTTCAATTATTGTTTTTTATTTTGTATTTCATTGAATAACAGTTAAATTTAATGAAAGTTTTAAATGTTCTGTTATTTTTCTGTTTGAGCTTCTCTGAACAGAATTGATTTTGAGTGTCAAGCTCCTAAAAGAACTGATACACACAGAGTACCTGGTTTAGTTCACCTTGTGTTTGTGTTATTTGGACTTTTAGGTTACATTCTGCCCTGTTTTATTCCTGTTCTGTTCTGTTCGTAGTCCTTTTGTAGTTTTTCTTATATTTAGTAGTTATTATTAGTAGTATGTTTGTGTAATAAATACTGTATTTAGATTATATTCTTCTCTGAGTGTTCAGCATTATTTCCAGGATTAAATAAGTGTCGTAACAGTAGTCCATTCATCTCATGCTCTGTGGTCCAAGTCTTCTGAAGCGAATCATAAAAATAATTTAAAAAATCAGTATCATCATATTTTTTAAGAGCTGTTGAGAAAACACATGAATACAATAAAACCACACTGAAGTATTCAATCAAGGATCATTTGCAGCTGCAAAAAAGCAGCTTTCCATATGACAGTTTATCTCATAAAGTCTGAAATATTTGACAAAACATCAAATTAATACACACTATTTAATCATATAAAGGGGAAATAGTTAATAAACATACAAGTGCAAAAAGATATTACTATTAAAATATTACAGATCTGCAAGGAGGAGATTTAAATGAGCTCCGTTTAATTTTTCTAAATTCATTATTGAGCTCATTTTAAAGCCTTGTATAGAAACTATCACTGGGTAAAATTATAAACCATCAAAAAAATATATATTATTTGTTCTCTTTAATTAATATAAATGTGCAACTGCCTTGTTGATACTCAAAAGCACGTTTTATACTTGATCCGATTTAATTTATTTTTCTGTCTTGTCATTGAGCAAAAGTAAATGATTTAATATCAGGTAATGATGAACTCTTTTTTTCTTCAGCACAATCTGACTTTGCTGCAGCCTGGAATTGAACGACTGGTTTCGTCTGGTCAGAGGAGAACTGGCCCCAACTGAGCCTGGTTTCTCCCAAGGTTTTTTTCTCCATTCTGTCACCGATGGAGTTTCGGTTCCTTGCCGCTGTCGCCTCTGGCTTGCTTAGTTGGGGTCACTTCATCTACAGTGATATCATTGACTTGATTGTAAATAAATGCACAGACACTATTTTAACTGAACAGAGATGACATCACTGAATTCAATGATGAACTGCCTTTAAATATCATTTTACATTATTGAGACACTGTTTTCATAATGAATGTTGTTCAGTCGCTTTGATGCAATGCATTTTGTTTAAAGCGCTAAATAAATAAAGGTGACTTGACTTGAAGAATTGTGTTTTAAAAAGATGAAGAGTGTGTTTATTAAAGAAAGAGGGAGGAATATGTAATAATTATGCAAGGAATACAGTAAGTTATTTATGTGGTTATTTTGAAATGACAGGCTCACTGTACATTATCTGACTTATTACACAGCTACACACCAAATAAACAAAGAAATCATCATGATGTTGATCTAGATTTTTTTTTTTAATCTTGTAGATACTTCAAAGACAGAAAATGTAGAAAACTATATGCTTTTTTTGTTAGTTTTTTCAGAGAGCTGTGCAAGTATAATGAATAATATAAAGTCAAGTGCAAACCTTGCTGTTTTACGTGGATACGTGTGGAATGAGGAAAAAGGTTTCTTAGGAAAGGTGTGTCTCTTGTTGTTTCTGCTGCTGGTTTATCACAAGATCAAGTACATGAGAATCTTAAAATCCGGTATTTTATAAACCTGTAAGAACTTGCAGAACTCGTGGATCATCAGACACGCTTCATTTGATTTAAAGGGACAGCTCACCCAAAAATGAATAGTTTGCCATCTTTTACTCACCTTAATGTCCTTTCAAGCTTCCTTGTTTGGTTGTAATGTTGTTTCAATAAATGAAAAAAAAAAACACTACTTTTTTTTTAACTTTATTATGAACAATACACAGGACAATATGTACAGAGAACACTACAAATACTGTGCAACCTGCACAACAAAAAAGACATGTACAGACCAGAGGATAAAAACATATTACTTTATAGAAGGGGAAAATTAAAATATATTCAGTTCCTTCAGGAGATGAAATGTTCTTGTAGCCTTCATATTTTGCATGTTTTCTATTGTTTTGTAATATGTTTTAAAGTCCAGATGAAATACATTAAAGCTAGGTTGTGAATTAGACCATTTACATTTGTGAATATGGTATTTTCCGAAGATAATAAACAGTTGAATAACAAAAATTAAAATAATTTTTGGACAAACCACATAAATAAAAGTATAACATGACATCAAAAATATTGATTCTGATGTTTACATTCAATTTTGTGATAAATTCTTTCAAATCAGATCAAAAAAATTTTGTGTACATAAAGTGATAAAATAAATGAAAAATAGTCTCTCTACTTGATTGGCAAAAGACACAAGACTATTCTATGTTTATTTTAAATCTTCTCAGCGTATCTTTAACAGGATACATTTGATGTAAAATTTTAAATGAATCTTCTCTTATTTTATTATTAATACAATATTTATAAATAGTAGTATTTGCCTTTTCCCAATTTAAATCACCCATGGTTGAATACCAAAAAAACTTCACAGCAGGTGGAACCGAGCATGAAATTTGATTTCTAATATATTTATTGGTGTATTCTTTCTTTGTAATGTCTGTATCTTCAATAAAAACTCTATTAAATTCAGCACTAATATCTGTCAATGATTTGTGTTTTAGAATTTGAAGTGAACCTGTAGGGATTGCATCAAATACAACTGCGTATTCTTTTGGTGTCACTGGGAAATTAAAGTTCTGAAGAAATTCTGATTATATGACATGAGCAAACCATCTTTGTTCAATAACTGTCCTACCAACAGATTTCCTCTCTCAAACCATGGCTGACAAAACAGAGACTTTTTATAAAGAATTTCTTTATTATTCCAAATAAAGCATCTATGCGGACTAAAGTTGTGTTTATGGATCAATATCCAAGATAGAAGGGCTTGTTTGTGAAGGTCAGCTAATTTCAAGGGAATTTTATCAATAGAAAAATGACATTTCAGTAGAAAATGTATGCCACCAAGAGTATTGAACAGATATGATGGAAAAGCGTTCCAGATGCTGTCAGGGCTTTTCAAGAATTCTACATTCCATTTAATTTTAAAAGTATTATTTATAGTATGAAAATCCAGCACTTCCAGACCACCTTGGTCTCTACATCCTGTGATAACATCTTTTTTGAGATAATGGTTTTTTTTCCTCCAGATATAATCATACAGTATTTTATCCAATTCTTTAATTGTATTTTTTGGGATATCCAGCGATAAGGCAACATATACAGAGCGTGATATACCTTCTGCCTTTGATATTAAGACCCTGCCAAATAGAGACAAGTCTCTCATTAACCATGAATTTAGTTTAGATTGTACTTTTTTAACAATTGGATCAAAATTTAACTTGTGACGTTCCTCTTTATTTTTGAAAAGTTTAACACATCACTTCATTTATTTTCTTAGCATTTGTGGAGATGTTATTTAAAAAAAGAATCTATGCCAGAACCTGTGGAAGTGGATGAGTATAAATCCTTATAAAAGCTAGCAACATGTTTTGAGATTACCTTATGATTATTGGTAATACTTCCATTGACTGACAAATTACTTATTGTATTATATTCAGCGTTTCTCCTTTCTAATCCAAAAAAGTACTTTGTATTTTTCTCTCCTTTTTCAATCCATTTATATCTGGATCTAACAAAGAAACCTTTAGTTTTTTCTATGTATATGTCGGCTAGTTTACTTTGTAATAAAATCAGATTTTCTTTCTCATGTTCATTAAGATTACCGCTAGATTTTATTTATACATTTAATATTGCTTTAATGACTTGTGATTCATTTTCTCTTTTTTTGCTTTGCTAAATACTTCCCTTTTTTATTAGCCATCTTGCGAATTTCAAATTTTTTTAGTTCCCAATTTTGTCCATAGTTACCAGAATTACAGGCTTGTTTCCAAAATGTTTCAATGATCCTAATAATTTCTAGTTTAAAATCCAAGTTGTTAAGTAATGAATTGTTAAGTTTCCAGTAACTGGAAGTATTATTCTTATAAAAACAATTGCTCAAGTAAATTTTAATAAGTATAAGTTTATGGTCAGTTAATACAGCTGGTTCTATCATAACATCTTTGACCTTATCTTCAAGGTCATTGGAGATGAGCCAAAAATCTATGCGTGACTGCAAAGACAGACTTCTATTGCTCCAAGTATACATTCTCTGTGATTTGTTCCTTTCACGCCAAATATCCATAAATCCTAGACGTAAACATGTATTTCTAAGTTCACAATTTATGTTTGCAGGTTATCATCAAAAACTGTATTAAAATCACCTCCCCATAAAACCTTAGCTTCTGAAAATTTCAAATTAAACTGACAAATTCTTGCCTCCACATTTTTAAAGAGAGTCTGATTTCTAATTTTGTCATTGGTGGCATAAATATTAACCATTATAAATTGTTTCTGCTACAATTCACATACTAAAATAATTAATCTTCCTGAAACGTCTTTTTCACTATGTAGAATTTGACCCTTAAAGTTTCCTTTTAAAATAGCCACGCCTGCTGATCGATTATCTCCATCCGAAAACCATATTTCACTCCCCCATTGGTTCTTCCAAAATGATTCATCTGCTGCACATGCATGAGTTTCTTGAGTAAAATAAAAGTCTGCATTTTTAGCTCTGCAGTAAAAAAAAAAAAAAAATCTTTCCTTCTAAGTTAATCTCTTAAACCTCTGGCATTGACAGAACAAACATAAAGAGACATCAAGAAAAAAGACAAAAGTACTAGTTTAACTTAAGTGTTTTCTATAGGCAACAGGTTTCTTGCATAACTAAATTGAACTTTTGCATAAACCATCCTCTTTTCACATTTGGGTTAAATAGACATATTACACTTTGGAATTATTTATCAAACTCTAAAGTCCCCGTAAAGCTTTTCTTTATCACGATTAAACACTCAATGTTAGTATAAAATGAGTTTTGACTAAAAGCGTAGTAGCAATCCTAAAAATCGTCTTATGATGCTACAGTGTGCATGAATGGTTAAGTAACATGCCTTTTCGGTTGTCAGTGGAAATGCCAGGATGGATGAGGATCCTTTTCATTTTAAAATGCTGTTTTAAATTAAATTGCACTAGTGGAAGTGTAGCCTTCGCTTACACACTAGAGCCTCACGTGTGAACCACATCTCGGGGCAGAACCCATAGACAGTAAAAGAAATGGACACAGAGACCCCATTGGAACTCAATTGAGACAAGTGAAGCCCATTTTTAGCGTTTTTTTAGCACTTCCGTTTCTGACGCGCAGACTCAAACTAAGCTTGATGACGTCAGCAACCTGTCTGACAGATGTAAATCTTCTAGTAGCTGTGCGTGCAAACTGCCATCGTTAATCTTGCAGAGACGGCGAGCTTGAGCGGGGAGTTCTTTGTTATGAGTGAGCAGGAGTAAGTATTCTGATTAATTATTTTGTATAGTATTTTAAAATATAACGCCAGTACGCCATATTAAGTTAATTGTCTGCGAGCTTCTCCACCTGTCTGTACGGTAATGCGACAGAGAGCCGTGTGGTTATGACGCAATCGTTAGCCTATTTTTACAAAAACTGTTTCTACAGGGCCATAATGTAACATAGAAGGTAATGGAGCCATTTATACATTGTTGTGTATGTTTAGAAATAAATAATGGACAAATGGAATCTTTAAACGCCTCAGATGTAAAGTTATTCGCTGTCAAAGTGACGCCAAATTGAATGGGAGTCAATGGGAATGCTAACGCAAGTGAAGTTCTGCTAAAAGATGGCGGCACGCGGCCGACTTCAACTTCCGGTCGACTTCCTTGCCGCCTGGCAGAACCGTAAACTAGTGTTTTTCCTGGATGCTTCACCACCAGCACGTGATTTAGGCACATTAACCATGCTATGTGCTTATTGGTTGACTGACATTGATTAGATTAACCCCTTAGGTATCAAAATTTGGTTCCTAACAATAAGACATTTTTCGATACTCAGTGCTATAGAGGCAATGTGGTCGGTGCCTAAAAAGTACTGAACTCCATACCAAGCCCTACTTGTGCATTAAACTGGTATAGAAGAAAATATGTCGCTGAGCAGCTGATGACAGTATCTTTTAGTAATCTTTGACCTATGACTGTTTGGCTCGACAGCGTCTACGCTACACTGACAGAGAGCAGGACCTCGTGCTTGTGTAATGTCTTGAACGCTCTCGATGAATTTTAATTGAAATGCTACACTGGCAGCCGTTTGAGCCACTGCTTCATGAACATTAGGTGAAGTGCTTGAGATCTAGTGAGGTTCACAGGTGCTGATGGTCTTTTTTTTTTCTCCGTAGATGGGTCTTGCCACCGCTAACGGCCCGTTCGGGCAGCAGTACTCGCAGGGTTCGGTCCCGCAGATGTCCAGCGCTGGATTAAACGCTCAGATCCAGAACAAGGCAGCTCTTCCCAACAGCCTCCAGCCCACCCTGAAGGGTGCTTCCAGCGTGCCAAATCTGGTGAGTAACCCTCCACAGCTGGCTCCAGTTCCAGAACACAACACTTCAGGCCTCTTTTGTCTCTGCGTCACACTTCTGTTCAGCAGTGATTTATTTATTCGAAGAGCTAATTGAAGTGCATGTTTACATGCGACAGAATACGACATAAAGTGGATGAACTGACTGAATGAAGCATAAAATTTTGATTTAACAGTCATAGCTGAAAATTAACCGCAGCTGCCCCAGCATTTCTTTTTTATTGAATAGTTTGGGTTAGTACATGTTTTTTTTTAATACATTAATTAAATGGTGCATAAATACATTAATTTATTTCTGAAGGATCATGTGACACTGAAGACTAAAATAATGATGCTGTAAATTTTGCTTTGCATGTCACAACGTCATATTAAAGATCTCATCTATGAGGTGTATCTTGTGCAAAATCTGCTACTCACTAAGCAAACTGAGAGGGGATCTCACGTGTATATGCTCGCCAGCCGTCTGGCCAAAATCCCATAGTATTCAAGCGTCAGACGTAAGATATGAGACGTCAGACGTCACGGTCACGTGGAATCACTGCAAGATTCCAGTTATTCCTAATAGAAATAAATATTGTAGTGTATTTATTTTGTTTTAAGACAGCCCAGATGACTAAAAAATAAATTGATAGACATCACCATACTTCCCCAGTTGATTTATTACATTGCACATTTTTTTTTGTATTACAAGTTTTATTAAATGTTAAGTTTAAATATGCAAATGATGCATTATCTAATATTCATGCACTAATTTTCCATACACCTATAGAACAAAAATCTGAACATTGCATAAAGACAGGTTCAGCATTTTTTCATTTAGTTGACAAATTAGACAAAGCATAGGGCATTTGAATATCTCTTTTTGTCAACAGCCAGAAAAGCAAAAACATTTTCACCATTGTTTTAGGAATTATATGTAAATCAGGTAAATGATATATAAAAACTTTCTGAATATATGACTAAAAGTCGATTGATTTAGTTCAACAAACATTTGTTTCTGCTGTTTGCAGCGATGCTGAGCTCTCCTAACACTGGCATGCAGGCTCCGCTGGGCCCCGTGGGCACGAGTCAACCTGCTGCACCCGCCATGAGCAGCGGCACACACATAGACCCCAGCTCTATGCAGAGGGCATACGCAGCACTGGGCCTCCCGTATGGGAACCAGCCGGCTCCACAGACACAGGTCCCAGGACAGCAGCCCACACAGAACCAACAGATGCGCTCCATGTCTGCATTAGGTATTCAAATGTGTTTTTTGAGGAAGAGCTGAATATTTATTGCAAACAAGTCAATGTTCCATGTTCATTATTAACCTTGAAAGCTGCTGTCATTCTTGCATCTGCTGTCAGTATGCACTCAAATGTCCTGCTGCTCGTATCTGTGTGTAACCCTTGTTTGGTTTCCCATCAACATCTTCAGGCACTAACCAGATGAACATCGGCGGTAACGGTATGACCGATCAGACGAGCCTTCACACTGATTCCTCTCTCCCCTCATCCCTCAGCAAGTGAGTCTCTTCACCTTCACCCCTCACCTTTAACCTCTCACACACACTGCAGAGTGAGAAATGGTCATCTGCAGAATCTAGCAATGTAAGAGAACAAACAATGCAGGGCTCCAGACTAACATTTGAGTCATTTAAAATTTACTTTTATTAACAAAGGTGCAAAATCTACTTTTTATGTACAGAAAATGTACCATTATTTTCCTAGCATATGGAACTGACCAACTTCAGTGATTCTATGTGTGATTTAGTAGAAAATTGAAGAAAAGTTTGTGACTTTTCTTACTACATACACAAAAGAAAAGTGTATATTTCTGACAAAATCTGATTTCTTGATGATTTTATTTTAAAATAGTGATTATATATTTTTTTAAATGTAGAGAAAAAGTATTGATGAATGACTAATAAGGCAATAAGTGCTCCTCTGCTGCTGTCTACTGGTTATAATTGTGATTTGATGTGTTTTGTAAATTTTACATAAGTGTTTACCACAAAGTATATTTTGTTCATCCCATTAAAAATAACATTGACTGGATCATCTTAGAGCTGTTGGAAATAAGTTGTGTCCTGAAAGTCCTTAAAAAGTGCTTGAATTTCTCTCTCAAAAGGTTGTACAACATTTCTACCACAACAGCTTACAGTTCGCTTTACCACTTTTGGTTTCCTGACGTATGTCAGTGCTGTTTATAACTGAGATTTCTGTGCAGAATTCAAACGCTTCTCACTGGATCTCGCAGCACTGTTGCATCTGTGCAGAAACCGTGTCGCAAAATCAACTGTGGCTCCCGAGTATAGCTGTTCTGAGCTCTGACAAGTTTGTTTGCGTCATGGTCTGAGCTGATAAACGGTCGGAGCTGTGCAGCTGAAATGTCGCGCTTTCTTTTCGTTTGCGGTGTGTTGCTTCTCAAATGCAACAGAAATGGCAGAGCTTACGAGTTGGGCTTTGTGGTTGTCGCATCAGTGTGAACGTTCACAAAAATGAGTCGCACCGACAGAAAAAATGATCGTAGACTGGAGCCCTGCAATGTCATTGTGGAATGTGCAATTCTGTAGCTGTAAGAGGTTGAATGTTGAAATCTGAGATTATAAAAGGGAAAAATCTAAGATTTTTTTTTTTTTTGTCAAAGAACTGCTTTGTTCAAAAACTACTAAAATAATTTTTTTTTTTTTAAATTGATTTTCTGCTAAATTAAGTCACACCTGTTAGTTTTTCCTTTTTGACTTGTTGAATGCATGTTTTTGAGAATGAGTTCTACCATGTGAGATTCGAAAACTAATGTTGTAATCCTGCTCTTACAGTCAGATGATGTCAGACGGGTCGAACATGGGCATGACGGGGAACCTGCCCACAGCTGCGCCGCTGTCAATGCCTGGCATGAAGAAGCCCTGGCACGAGCACGTCACTCAGGACTTGAGGAACCACCTAGTGCACAAGCTGTGAGTTGGAGAAGTTGTCATTTCATAATCACGGTTTGTCAAGGCCAATTCTCTTAACACTGTATTCCATGCAGAGTTCAAGCCATATTCCCGACCCCAGACCCTGCAGCACTGAAGGACAGACGCATGGAGAACTTGGTGGCTTATGCACGCAAGGTGGAAGGGGACATGTATGAGTCTGCCAACAGCAGGGTAAAGCACCTGAACCTTTCATGCTATGTTTTAACCTTCCTTCAGGACGTGTTTTGTGACTGTAAGAAAGGACTAGGTGGCCAATGTTTTATATCCTTTAATATCTTGTGTTAATATCAGGATGAGTATTACCACTTTCTGGCTGAGAAGATCTATAAGATCCAGAAGGAGCTGGAGGAGAAGAGAAAGTCCAGGCTGTCGAAGCCCCAAATGGGTGCCCAGGGTCCTCAGCAGCCTGGTCTTCCCCAGCCCAACGCTATGGGACCTGGACAAGGCATCCGGCCTCCAAGTTAGTGGTTTTGTTTTTTAATGCTCTGATCTTCTAGATGTTGTGTTTCCCTGGCTGCTCAAAATATGCCTTATTTCCTCAGATGGACCTGTTCCTATGTCCAATGTGCCAAATCAGTTGATGGCCCGGATGCAGGTCCCTCAAGGTATGGTTTTTCATTCTGCATACACTCATACAGTACCGTTCAAAAATGACACCCATCCATTATAAAAGAAGTCCATGTGGCTTCAGGGGGGTAAAGGCCTTGTGAAGAGATGAGTTTGTGTATATTCATATTTACAACTTTATAAACCTTAATCTCTTTTCTCGTTCACGAGAGAGTGGTGTCCAACGTATGACGTAGCGTAAGCTCTGGTGAGAATATGCTAGTCTCGCAAGAAACAAGTTTTGTTTACAGCAAAGGAGAACAAGTGTCCTTTTGGCTTATATCGAAATCCTCTGCCATTTTTTCTATACAAAGTCCTTTGTTAACCCCTCCGGAGTTGTGTGGACCTCTTCTATAATGGATTCTTTACGGCAGGATGGGAATACCATTTCATGTGGACTTGGGTGGGTCAAAAGCAGCTGGGAAGGTCATACTTGTAGCACAGAAATTACTCAGAAGCTTCCATCTCCCATTGAACAGCAAAGCTCTTCTTCTTTTTTTTTTATGTGTTTATTCATCATGTTTTTCAGGAATGGGACAGTTCAACCCCGTGACCATGCAGAACGTGCAGATGTCCCAGTCACCGGTGGGAGCTCCTCGGGCTGCGTCCCCTATGACCCACCCTCCTCAGATGGGCATGGGTGCTGTTCCACAGGTGAGATTCAAAATGCGGTTCCAGTTCTGGAATTTTACTGTAACAGTGTATTTTTGGTTAGATTTAAATGTTTTTTTAGTTTTAAGTTATTTATAGTCAACATTGTTCTTGAGTTGTGTGCCATTTTGGATTTCCCTTAACAAAAACATATTTCACTAATAAGTAAATTGATCAATAGCTTTATCATGTCATGTTGTGCCAAAATTAGTTTTGTGGCTCAAATCTAATTTCCCTCCATTCTTTTGCAGAGGGGTATGTCTCCCTCTCGGATGCAGCAGACACCAGCCATGATGGGAGGCCATCCTAACAACATGGTGGGCCAGCCGCCCAACCAGAACCAGTTCATGAACCAGACGCCATTCCCAACCTCAGCCGGAGGCATGAATGTGAATGTAAACCCGGCCCAGCAATCAGGACAGACTGTCCCACAGGTGAGGAGTAAGACACGTCACAACTTCACCGTGGTTTCATTGTTATTTGGCTGTTTTTCCATAGAGATTAAAAAAAAGTTAGAACTAAACCAACCAGCTATGAGGAAAATCACAACATTGCAAAACTTTTATTTGAAGCAAAAAAAAAAGTATTTGAAAATCAAGTGAAACACAAGGTACAAGACTTGGTTACTTAATGACTTTAAAGAGGGAAAGAACTGCAATCCCAAAATAAAAATGGAGAAATGTAAAACTATTTATTTAAAGTTGTTTAAAATAAACTTAGAGCAAAAGAAATGTAGAGCATGCAATGAAGTAGGTATGTTGTCAGTGAAGTCATGAAGTTACCAAAAAGGCGATTTAGAAAGCTGCCTTAAAACTGTGAATGTATGTAAGTACTTTAAGACCTGAGGTGAGCCAGAAAAGGTAAAGATTTGTGAGAAAATAGGATGCGTGTCAGATCTGAGTCACATTCAGCAGCAGCAGCTCTTAAAGCAGCCAAAAAACCTTAATAACATGCCTGTTAATCAAAAAAACTAAAGAAAAAGAGCAAATAAGCCACTTTTGTAGCTTTAAGGATTCATCTAGATTTAATTTAGAATTTAGTGTTTGATGACTTCTTTCAGTTTCTGTGTATCTCCTACTTGTTGAAGGACACAAGTTAATAAGGCATTTATTATGTTGGGTTTATGTGAAGATTGTTTTAAGGAAACAATTTGAGGATTGAATGTGAATTATGAAATTAATCATGGCTAATTTGAGAAAAAATTTCAGTTATTTAATTATTTTTAACAGCACTAATATTTTTTAGTTCAAAATATTCATATTTAGAAACAAAGCGTGGTAAGACAGACTTGATTGTCATTAGCGGTGCTTCATGGGAGGTATGTTCCCATTTTGGTGCTATTTGCCCACACATGCCTCTCTGGTGGAGTTTTCTTTGCAGAATTGTGGGTAATGTAGTTTTTCAACAGCTTTTCTGCTGTGACATGTTTGAATAATGGGGGCTGATGGCCTCAGCATAATCATATAGCATTGATTAACAACCTCAGAGCTCTTTAAAGGTTTATGAGTTAACAATCTTTTTTCCCTATGGAGAACACAAATGTTTTTATTTCCGGGACCCGTCTGTTGCACTCTATTGTAAATTGATGTGCTGTGTCTGAGTCAGAATGCCCTCCATCTCTCTGCAGCAGCAGCCGAACGCTAACCTGACCCTGAATTCTGTGGGCCCTCTGGGCTCCCAATCCGCCCTGTGCTCCACCCCTCCTCCGCCCTCCGCCTCCACCCCAGCAGCTGCCGCTAGCCTACAGCCACTCCAGACCCAGCCTTCCACGCCGGCCTCGGCCGGGGGCCACGTCACGCCCACCCACATCCCCAGTGGCTTGCCTCGCCCTCCCTCAGTCCTGGGCTCCTCTCCTGCCCCCTCCCAGCCGCTCACGCCCCTGCAGTCCCAGCCCGAGCCCTCCCTGCAGATGCAGCAGCCCACCTCTGTGCAAGCACAGCAGCCCAGCACTCCGGTGAGGATCGCCTGAAAAACACAGCCTTGTTTGCAGTTGTATGCCATGACACCCTTAAACTCATGTCCTTCCTCGTTTGTCTGTTTGTTAGCTCTCTCAGATGTCCGCTAGCGTTGATAATAGAGTCCCCACACCTGCATCTGTGAAAGAGGCCCACTCCCAGCATACTTTGCCACCTGACTACCCTGCTGCCGAACTCAAAACCGAGCATCAAGAAGACGAGCAGGACTATGAGTCTGGGAAAAAGCAGCCTGATCTCAAGATGGAGGTGTGACATTGTTGAAACCAAACTTACAATTGGCTGGTTCAGAAATTCTTGACTTTATTTGGTTGTGTTTTCTGAGAATTTTACGCTATCGCTCAAAAGAAAGAAATTTAGTGCTGGTAAGAAATTAATATTTTATTCAGCATCTATCAAAAGTTACAGTAAAAGCATTTTGTAATGTAAAAAATAAATAATAAAAAAAATAAATGCTGTTATTTTTAGTTTATATTCATCAAAGAATCCTGAAAAACAATTATGGTTTCTTCAAAAATATAAAGCAGCACAACTTTTTTGACATTGATAAAAAATAAATAACTATTGGGCTGCAAATCAGCATATTATACTTTAGATTTCTGAAGGATCATGTGACATAGACTGTAGTAATGCTGCTGAAAATTCAGCTTTGATCACAGGAATAAATTACATTTAATAAAATGTAAAATGGAAAACAATTATTTTACATAATATAATATTTCATATTACTTTTTTATATTGTATTTTTGAGCAAATGCTGTCTTGAGCAGAAGAGACTTTCAAAAACAAAATCTTACTGACACCAAACTTTTGAACGATACTCTACATAGAAATAGAGATTTCATTCTCAATCATTTTCATTGATTTGTAGATATTCACTTTCTCTGTGTTATATTGACATTTATATAACTGAATTGATCTGAAACTGTTCAACTGATTTTGCCTCCAGTTTTATTTCAGTTAATGCTAGTTTTAATGCTCTTCTCTTGTTTCACAAGATTTAATACTCAACTTATGACACAGTCTCTAGTAAACATCTAAACGTAATTCATTTTCTTCATTAGGATGAAGATGTCAAACCTCCTGAAGTTAAAGAGCAGCCAGAGTCTGTAGAAACTAAGCAGGAACAGATGGAGACGGAGGAGAAGAAACCAGAGATAAAGACCGAGCCAAAAGAGGAGGAATTGTCCAGCACCAACAGCACTACACCATCCAGTCAATCTGCCCAGTCTCGCAGGAAAAGTACAGACCATTTTCTGAAAACATTGAAACCATATTCAATCATTTCTGCAATTTGATTAGTCACATAACATGATGATTTGTTACAGTTTTTAAGCCAGAGGAGCTCAGGCAGGCGCTGATGCCTACATTAGAAGCTCTGTATCGTCAAGACCCAGAGTCCTTGCCCTTCCGCCAGCCGGTGGATCCCACTCTACTGGGCATCCCGGTAAACCCCATACACCTATTTACTGGGCTGATATTTTATGGGTATCTCTTCAAATGTTCTAAATATATTAGAAAACAAACTTTAAAAAAAATTGCTGTTGATTTGGCCTACTAAACCTAACGATGTTGATAGTTGTTCCAATTCCGATACTAGTATCGGAAATATCTCCGATACGACAACAAATTCTGGCATCGGCGAGTACATGAACCCATATACTGATCCGATACCATTTTCTTAAACAAGACCTAGTTATGACCGCTAGCTTTGCCTAACCTCTGCACGTTTCTTCTTCGCTGCTCAGAATGCATTGCAAACACAGAAAGTTGTGCTGTGTTGCAACAAGCAACCCCCGTTTGGATCAGCGAAGAAGAAATGAAAACGCGTTAGCAGCACTGATCTATATATGACTGGATCGCTCATCGCGTTCTAAACTGCTAACAGATAGTGAAGCCGCTTCTATATTATAGATCAGTGGTTAGCAGTATGTCTCTTTAGTACCGGTAGTTACCGACTCCCGAGTATATTCGGTACCCGCAGCTGCGTTCAGTCGCTTCTGTGTTAGTCTAAGCGCAGGGCTCCAGGCAGTAGCTGAATATTTGTTAGTGTCTGTGAATATTATACTGCAAAATACTATTTATATATTACTCCTGCAAATTCTACATCTCTGTGGGTGACGGGCGCAGATGCGCGGGAGCTCGCTGTTTTGTAGTCTCTGCCGTGTGTCACAATATGAGGACACAAACGCATAAACCGTCACTTCATGAGAATTTACCGTTTCATTTGAGAAAACTTTCATATCAAAAACACAGACACTCAAAGATCTTCATGGCGAGTAAATTGACAATATATTAAGCTACTGTTGTAGCCTACAGTAGATTTAGCTATGTCTCTATGTAGTAATAATAATACGCAGAGGTGGGTAGAGTACCAAAAAACTTTACTCAAGTAAAAGTAAAAGTAATTCTAGAAATATTTACTCAAGTAAAAGTAAAAGTACTAGTCTTGAATAGTTACTTGAGTAAGAGTAAAAGAGTATCGGATAAAAAATCTACTCAAGTAGTTAGTTACTAGTTACTTTGGGTCATATATACGGAGCCTATTTTTATTTAGATATATAGATAAAATGTATGTTGTGTGTGTGTGTGTGTGTGTGTGTGTGTGTTTGTGTGTGTAAATGTATATATTTCATCAGCCTTTACTCCAATTTATGTAATTTATTATAAAACCCTGTCTGTTTACTTAATTAACAGAGATGTCATGCCATAACATATTTTTAATACAACTGACTTTATATTAAATGTGAATTTAACATTGAAAGTTAATGTGATATAAATATTGCTACTAATCTTTCATTGTTCAGAAAGAGAGCAAATAACATTTACATTATTAAAGATCATTTTCACTGACAGTCTAGAGTTCAATCACTCTCAGAAACTCCCATTAAAATCACTGAAACTGTTAACACTGTGAAATCAATATCTTAATTATAGATTCGTACACACATCTGCACTTTGTTGTTTCTGACGAGAGAATTAGCCAGGAAGAGGTATTCAGTCAGTAAGCGAGTGAAGGAAGCACAGACATTTCAGAGATGACTCATCGGAACACCTCTGATTGGCCATTGCATTCAAAAGCTCAACAAAACCGTGTGTGATTGGTTAATGTGCAGCGCTTTAAAAAAGCGTCTGTCTCTGGCTCAGCGCCAGCAAGCGATCACAGATCTGAATTTAGCAGCTGATGATATGACTCGCTGAACATACTCGTACCGGTGTGATTGTATTAAAATTAATAAAATCTTAATCGGCTATTTTTTGTCTTTTGGAAGATGCATTCAACTTGAATCCCCTCTGTTATAAGCCACACACGTACAACAAACTAATGTAACAGTGGTATCATGTACTGTAATCGAATGTAGCCCAAGTTATTACCTGTTAAACAATAGACAGCACACGCGTTGATCTAATAAGGATCTCCATCGCAAGCAAATAATGGCTTTTGCAGATTTGCTTTCAATTCAGTGAAGTTCCATAGCCCCGTTTTCAACGCTGCTGATGATCTTAAACGTTACAACTCTCTGAGTGAACCGCTTCAGACGCTCAGCGCGTGCGGCAGGGAACTGAACGACTCATTCAAACTGATTCACGAACCGATTCACTCGCTTGCCAATTGGTTTCATCAAGCCTTTGAACAGAATTGACTCAAAAGAATGAATCATTCGCGAATGGGCATCGCTCCCCATACAAAAATGTAATATATGGCCATATATGTACTTATATTTTAAATAGCATGACATATATGTATTCATATATTTGACTTATCTGAGAACACAATATATGGCTGCAACATATATCGATACATATATTTGACTTATCTGAGAACACAATATGCCTGCAACATATATGTATACATATATTTCACTTATCTGAGAACACAATATATGTTCAACATATATCTATACATATATTTGACTTATCTGAGAACACAATATATGCCTGCAACATATATGTATACATATATTTGACTTATCTGAGAACACAATATAAGCCTGCCACAGATATGAACATTTATGTGTCCAAATATGTGAAGAAAATATTTGAGTTCCTCCATATATAATACCATATATCTGCATATATTACAGTATAGTATTGGTTTCTCGCATATATGGACAACATTAAGTATAAATATGTTACATACATTTTAAATATGTGGAAAACAAATATGTATGTAAACATACATGCATGTGATACTGATGCATTTTTAAAGTGGTGGCATATGGTTATGGTACTTTGTGGATGTATTTGTCAAAAATGACAAAGAAAACACTGAATTATTGTACTAAAAATACTATATTTGGTATTCACACAATACAGACACAATATCTACAACTATAGACATTCAGATATAATATATAAAACAGTACATTTTGATTATTTTAAATATTGGCGTTTGAGGTATTCAGACATTAAGTATCATCTTTTCAAACTATTCAGACAAGTAAATACAACATTTCTATTATTAACTGGCATTTCATTACATGACATTTTGACAAGTACAAACAATTCATGTCAAGGTATTCAGAGTTAGACAATATTCTTTTTAACTATCATTTAGCATTTCATTGACAAGCGAAAACTCTATAAAGAATAATGTGTTTTCACCATTTGGTCTGCATGGGTAAAAATGTTTTGCATTCTATGACCCCTTTCGTTTTTTTAATCAATTCGTCAACTCATTACGATTCAAAAACATAAAAACATAATTAACCTTCAGGTTTGGAAGATTCATAAAGAGACACTTTCTCTGAATAACTGCAGCTGGAACAGCTGTCAGATGCCCCAACTTTTTGCCAACAGCAACAAAGTGGTGTGGGTTCGACAATGAAGCAAAAAAACTGTGTCGCTTTGTTTCAAAATAATGTCCTATGGCATAGCAGTGTTCCCCACTTACTAAGTCTGCAACAACAAACTTATCAACACTGAAAATACTGTTATCTGTGAGGACTACAACATGCGAGTTTCTCTTTCTCTCTCTCGAATGTCTTTTAGAGTGCGTAACTTCACCATTAATTACTGCCCTGTCACGGTAACTGACAAGAAGTTCTCTCTCTATGTGATTAGCTACATTGTGGAGGGCAAGGTAGTCATCTTGCTCAAGTCTTACTTTCTCATGTCTGCCTCCAAGTGCAATGACCTCTTTACATCTTATTGCACTCTGGGTGTGTGTAGGACGGACTAAGTCTTCAAAGGCTGAAATGCATTCAGAGGATGCATTTGACAGTGTTTTCTTGGCATATAAGGGCAGACCCTTTTGTAACTGAAATGTTTTGGCAATCTGCAAAGGGACCCCTTGTGTGCTCTTGATCATTTTGAGCAGGCTGTGATTATATGACTCAAATGTGAAAGCTGAATGAGCCCATAAAGGACCCCAGTTTCGCACACTTTGTGCAAGGTGAAGAGAGAGATGGACATTATAGGACATGTTTTGTATACCATAGAGATCCCCCATTTCCATCACAAATCTCCTAAGCATGATATCTGCTTCCTGAATTTGTTGCAAGGTGACACTTTCAGTTAAGAGCAATGCCAAAGCCTTCACAAACCGTGTCCAGTGGATTAGATAGCACTCTGGTAAGATCCCTTTAAGCACTGGGATGCTATAGTAGAAAAGCCACATGTACCACTCATGTGCCTTCCAATAGTTTCTCTCTCGCAGTGATCTAGGCACTCTGGAGACACAGGAGGGTGGTTGAATAAGGTGAAGTTTTTGATCAATCACTTGGATACATCTTCCTACATACCATGGATTTTCATGATTGTCACTTCCAACCCACATATAAGTCATAGATCTTGCAACACCAAGAAGACAGGCGTGCATGTAGTCAGGTACGCAACCTTGTATCAGGTCAACTGATGGGATCAAGGACAAAATAGACGGTCCTTTCACTCCTTTCACAGTAGTGCGGTTTTCTATAGCCTCTCGAGCAAAATCTAGGCTGCTACCATGATTTCTGCTTTCAGTATCAGACTCAAAAGGATAGACCCGTACATGACCTTGACCCTTCTCAACGACTGTACCTTTTTGTAAACAGTAAGAACATCCAAATTCTCCATTGAATTGCTTAAAATTTTGAATCATCGGTCTCGCAACAGAATCACATACTGCAACCAAGGGAAATACTTTGGACCGGCCATGAATACCATTTACACTGATCCACTCAAACCCATGAGTAAGCAATTGATTGCATTCTTTCACAAATGGTGATAAGTATGTGTTACAGTTTGGCTTTGATGGACCAAACCATAAGGCTGCCAACATCACTTGTTTTGCTCTCAAATCAGGTGGTAATTCATTGACTGTATAGAGAAGTGGCCAAATACTGTAAGAAGATTTCTTAAACACAGGTACCCCGTCACAGCTAAAGGTTAGTGTGAGATTGACGTGATGCTCAGATTGGCCCTCAATATTTCTGTTAACCCTCTTGTAAAGCTCACCATCGGTGATATCTGTCAGTGGACTAGAGTGAGCAGCACTGTTAGGCCTAGTCAACTGGCTGAAGAGTTCCTCTTGTTCCATCATATTCCTTAATTGTGATTCTAGTGGAAAAACAATAAAGAAGTGCCCCTGTTTCATATGATCGGCTATTCTACAAGAATATTGACAGTTAGGACAAACCACTTTTTCTCCCTCAATGTTTACAGAAATTGTGCATCCCTCACATATTTCACGAGTTCACCCTTACATCTAATCTGAAGGCAAATAGTAGGCATATTTTGGCGTGCTGTCCTGGGGGAGGGGTCCGGGCCCGGAGCATAGCCCGAACCCAAATGACTCCCCCTATCCCTAATTTGGGATAAATAGATTAGAAGTGAGGAGTTGGGGTGGAGGAGGGTTGCCGAAAAACTGTCGTGGGACAGGAGGTAGGAAGACTGGATATATATACACGCTTGCGTGCTATTTAAGATGATTAGCTAGACGAGATGCACCTGTGCCAAATTGGATGATTATCTGATCGTGCTTCTCCCGAACTTTGTTAATAAAACCACATGTAGTGAAACTGAATATTTCTTTTCAAGTCATCAAAAGTTTTGTAAAAGTGATGTTTGGTAGATGACACAGCATGCCTCTGACTTATAACGTTAACAACTTTAAGTGTGTCTTCTAAAGCTTCATCAGTCAGTCCATGCTTGAGTTTTAAAGCAAGAAGAAGCAACTCATGCTGTTTTCTTGTATCCTCGACAGTAGCAGTTTGCCGTACCTGCCCATATGCACAGGAAGTGTTTGTTGAGGTTTGGTGGACTGGTGGTATGAATGAGAGTGGAGGTTCTTCACAGACCTGCAACACACAAAGAAATTTAAAATGTTATTTTATTTCAGCCAAGGATACCAAATAGCAATGATAAAGTATGTGTATTAATCTTACTATTATAAAGTAAAACTTGCATAACAATTAACATTCTGGTTTATTGAGATTTCACAAATAAGCAAAAATGAGCCTTAATATGTGACCGGGAGTAGTTTTTAGAATTTAATATAATAATATTATTTTATATAATATTTATAGTATTTATAGAGACAGCTATTAACATTTACCGATATAGTACTAATGAGTGCAGAATCAGTATCAGGCGACACAAGTGCAGGATCACAGGGGACGCGTGTGGGATCAGGACCATGTGAGTTCAGTGCAGGACCACAGGAGACGAGTGCAGGATCATGTCGGTCGAGTGCAGGATCAGGATCAGGACCATGTGAGTTCAGTGCAGGACCACAGGAGACGAGTGCAGGATCATGTCGGTCGAGTGCAGGATCAGGATCAGGACCATGTGAGTTCAGTGCAGGACCACAGGAGACGAGTGCAGGATCATGTCGGTCGAGTGCAGGATCAGGATCAGGACCATGTGAGTTCAGTGCAGGACCACAGGAGACGAGTGCAGGATCATGTCGGTCGAGTGCAGGATCAGGATCAGGACCATGTGAGTTCAGTGCAGGACCACAGGAGACGAGTGCAAGATCATGTCGGTCAAGTGCAGGATCAGGATCAGGACCATGTGAGTTCAGTGCAGGACCACAGGAGACGAGTGCAGGATCAGGATTAAGTGAGTCGAGTGCAGGACCAGGATGATGGGAGTCGAGTGCAGGACCACAGGACATGCGTGCAGGATCACTTAGGGTAACAGCAGAAACACATACCTGAAATAGGAAACCAATATTTATGAAAATAATATTACTTCAAGGCGGTATTCAATTCTTCAAGGCAGTATTCAATTGAACATGCTTCCTTAATCTCTGATAACACATGATTTTTTTTGTACAATAACTTTCCAACTTAAAGTGAATAGACACGAGCTAGAGCTAAAACACTACAAATATAACATTATAACTAAGTTAGACTTTATAAAGTTGTTGCAGGTAAAATGATAAAAATGGAAGCAGGTAGCCTGCAATCCTGACACAGATCAGTGTAGAATTAGACAGAATTTCATTGTGTTCATATGTAAAGTGACTTACTTTTTTTCTCCTTGGGGAGCCTGAACATGCCGCTGACCTGAAAGAAGAAAATAAGAAAAAATGAGAATTGTATTTTAACACTAAGCTTGACCATTTCTTCAGGGTTTGGCAATTTATGTCGATTTTTTTTTTTCAATTTCTCAAGTGATTTTATTATTATTATTTTTTAAGGTCCAGTTTACACATATGTAGATATTTTTATAATCAGATTTTTAAAAAACATCAGTTTGAGGTTGCTAAAACTTCAGTACAAAACACACACTTACAAACGTATACTTTATTATTGTTATTTTCCCCCAATCATTAGATTCAGCAGCATTTGTTCTCCAACATTAACGTTAACTTACATGTCAATCATGTCTCCTTTCTTTGCATGGCTACAATAAACTTAAACCTACCGAGAATCATCTTTCTATGGCTCTGAACCTACCTAAAGTTCTGTGTACTTTTTCGTTCATTTATTTATTTTTTTTTTTTTTAACAAATAAATGAAAAACTAAAAAAAATGTGTGGTTTTCTTTTTTCTTTTACACGGACCACCCCTGGTTATACATAAACAATTCTCATGAATGAAATGCGGAAAAGGTCAATATTACTCAAGTTTTCCCTTTTCTTAAGCTTTCTAAATTTAACAGAAACGGATAATAATAATAGAAGCATGCTTGCTTGCTAGTTCACATAGACAGTATAGTTCAAGTTAGGTAGCTGCTAGAGATAATTGCTAAGGTAACTAACGCTATGTCTTATGCACGCACGAAATTGTAAAGGTTATCAGTATAGTGCACTTACCTTTTCCATCGACGTGCTGTTCGCGCAGGAACTGCTGCACCCGTGGTAAGGTATTTTCGATACTCCATTTATGAACTTAAAATCAAAATGCCGTCTTCCATAATTGACTCTGAAATCACCCAAGCTAATATTTATTTGAACCTTCTTCTTCTTCTTCTTCTTCTTTATGGCAGTTGGCAAACAGTGTCTGGTTGCCGCCACCTTCTGAAATGTGTGTCAGAATAATATATTTACATACACTTAAATTATCTTTATTAAACCAGTTCTTCTAAAAAATTAAAAATAAAAATAAATAAAAACCTTAATCTCCAGAATTAATTTGGAAAATATAATTTAATATCAAAATGTATCTCTTCGTCTATATTTGAACCTTGCCTGACCTTGCTTTCTTGCACATTTACTTGGTGGATTAAATAGCCTCCGGTAACGGCCATCTGATTTTTAAAACTAAGATAATAATAATAATAATAATAATAATAATAACAACAATAAGAATACCAATAACATATTGGTTTTGATTTTTAAAAAATAAACATTTTTCTTATTGAGATTTTTTTTTCAGTATTTCAAACCAGTTCTGTCACTATAGCAACACCCGCGTAAACCTGATGAACGTTAATGAAGAAGACACGACAAGGAGAGACATGTATGCGCTTGTGAAATGGTGTGCCGGGGTTGATGAGGGGAAATTTAGTATTGTTCACATTAAATACATACGAAATTTTGATCTGGAAAGTTTTGTAAACGGCGTGATTACATACGAAGACGAATTTGCCGTCGAGTGGGGTGTGGGAAAACGACCAAAAGGTGGATTCCCCATTTATATGGCTACCGTTCAATCAGTTGGAGGTAAGTGCAACCCTAACGTTTTTTTTACTGCTTTGTATTAGTTACACAGGGATATAATGTAAGGGATAATGTAATACGAGGCGGTTTATAACTTTTAGACGTTAACAACCCCGACTGGCTGAATGCAGAGGGGCCTTGCATCAGCCTGAAGGCTTGCATTCTCAATAATAACCGCCTCGCTATAGGCTACATTATTCCTCTTATTACATGGCTAACGTTACGTACAAAATAAATAAATAATTTGACACAAAATATTGATTTAAAAAAAAAAAATGTATTGCTTCCGCAAAAGAAAATAGTCCGTTCCGCGTCCAACGCTCTGTTTTTCATGGCAACGGCCTAACGTTACTTCGCAGCGGTTTGTTAACCGTTATCAATAAATAACAGGCCGCATACTAAACCAAGCCATGCAATAAGCTATATTAACATAAATAGATAACTTAATACGAAACCACGTTGTCAAGGAATGTGTTTGTGTTGTTTCAAACCTGTATGAATTTCTTCTTCTAAACAGATAACAGAAAAAAAGATATTTAGAAGAACGTCATCAGACAGTTTTTGGTTTCATTGACTTCCATAGTATAACGTTATTTTTTTTCCTACTATGGAAGTCAGTGAGACCAGAATCTGTCTGGTTACTGACATTCTTCTAAATATCTTCCTTTCTGTTCAGCAGAAGAGAGAAATTCATACAAGTTTAAAACAACATGAGGGTGAGTATATGATGACAGTATTTTCATTTTAAAGTGGAGCATCCCTTTAACTCAGACCCTTGTTGGTACTATCAGTGTGTTAGTGGCAATGGTGACTGATATTTCTCTGCATAGACATGAATACTTTGGAGCGAAAGTTGGACAAACGTTCGAAGAAAGATTCCGAAGACAACGCCATTGTGGGAAAGATAATCCGTGTTGCCAAACGTCTGTGGGAGGATGAGGATGAGGATGACCCCCCTACTGCCATGGCCACAGTCAGTGGAACCAAAGTGAGTTTTTTGTTTAATGTACTAACTCTTTACCCCATAATGATATATATATAACTAAGGCAATAATTTGTATGTTTAATTTAAAATAATTTCATTTATATGTTTCCACAGGCTGCCATTCACAATCAAGGGGCTGAAATCCTAGATTCCATTTCCTTGGAAGAACAAGCAGAAAATAGTGACAACGAGCTCTCACTTGTGCGTCAAGAATTGCTAGAAATAAAAAAATTCATCTTTACAGGTAAATGTATTATATTTCCATTCTGCACACACACATACACACACACAGTAAAACTTAAATACCGGGGGCTTTTATTTTGTCAGATCATAAAACTTGACCTGCCAATGTTTCTTATTCATTGACCAGACTGCTGGCCTGCCATCCCACACAGTAAAATTGGCTGGTGTAAATTGTTTATGGGGACTTACATCATCACATCATTATTTTAAAAGGACTGATAAGAAGCGTGATGTTTTCAACAGTTTGTCTCACTAAAACATAGATGGAATAAATGCAGAGACTGAATTTCCCTCACAGGATCAAAAGAGTAAACTTCTATTCTTATACTTTTTGGCTACAGTCTTTCACACCCTTTTTTCCTGTTGATGCAGAGATACCTCAGATAAAAGAAATGCTCAACAGAAGCTCCATGCACCTCGGCAGTCCAGGGTCTCTCCCCAGCCCTTCAAACCCTGTTCAAATAGTGAGTACTTTTGGTAACACTTTAGAATAAGGTTCCATTAGTTAATGTTAGTTAATGTATTATTATATGTACTAAGCAAGAACAATCCTTCTACAGCATTTATAAGTCTTAGTTCATGTTAATTTCAACATTTACTAATGCATTATTTAAATCAAAAGTTGTGCTTGTTAACATTAGTTAATGCACTGTGACTTACCATGAACTAACAAGGAATAACTGTATTTTCATTAACTAACATTAACGAAGATGAATAAATACAGTAATAAATGTATTATTCATTGTTTGTTCATGTTAATTAACACATTAACTAACATTAACTAATGGAACCTTATTCTAAAGTGTTACCGTACTTTTTTATGCAGTGCTGTTGGAACGTATGTAAACTGCTTGCAATCACCTTGTCTTCTATATCAGGGTAGCCGCGGGTCTTAAAAGTCTTAAAAAGGTCTTAAATGACATGTTCCTAAATTAAGGCCTTAAATAGTCTTAAATTCCGTTGTCCAAGTCTTAAATTTTTTAAACGAAGGTCTTAAATTTCATTATAATAGCCTATTTATTCAAAGTCAACCAGACTGCAACGCAAGGTGAAATGGGGGAAACAACAACAACGTGAAAATTCAACAGGGTTTAGCGTAACGCCAGAGAACGTCTAATTTCTAGTATTTATTTGTTTTTTAAATCAAGTGATCAAAGTGCTCGTTGCCGCTGTGATCGAGAAGGGTCTTGTAAAATGTGCTGAGGTATTATTAATTCGTGGCCACAAAAAATTCACCTGAATATTCACCAATTCACAAAAACAAACAAAAAAAGGAATAAAAAGCTGTACGAGAATAGTCGGCCTTCACTGAAGGTCTGTCTTCACAGGTAAGAAAAACAGTTTAATAATTATTATTAATTCGTGGCCACGAAATAATTCACCTGAATATTCACCAATTCACAAAAAAATAGGTCTTTAGCATTCACTAATTAATAGTATCAAATTGTTTTTGGCCATGTTGTAATTCGTTAAATCAAAATGAGGGAGGGAATTAGTTCAACGTGTCCACGATTTATTAAAACAAGGAATAAGTCGTCGTAACAACTAATTATTTAGATCAGTGGACAGGGCGCATAAGAACAAACAGTGAGAGAGCCCCGGCCGCGCACGCCTCACTCTCGCCATCTTCAACGAGCACTGTATTGCTCTCTCTTTTAACGTTTAATCGGTTAACCCCTAGTTTTCGCGCCGGCGGCAATGAATCAACATTCTAATCAACCAGTCAAGAGGAGAGACATCATGGGGAAGTGTCGTTCGGTTCGGTGTAACTGTTACACATTTTCTAACTGAACGGTTCGTTGGACCATTTTACCTGCTGACCAAAATTTCATTATTTCAAATGTAGGCACGCTGCACGTGGCAAGCGCGCTCATAAAGAGCCGCCGGCGCGACCAAAACATTTTCCAACATCAAATGTGCAAACGTAATGTAAGCGGAACGAAACTGCTCGTTATTGTGTGGTTGAAGGACCGTTTATCAGTTTGGACGAGTGCAGCGCGAGCCGATCGTGATCAAGCGACACTGTTACTACACAGCGCTAGGGCTGCACGATGTGTCGTTTAAGCATCGATATCGCGATGTACGAATCCACGATAGTCACATCGCAGGATGTGCGATGTAGGCTGTCGTAGTTGATCTGTTATTCATTAACTGTACGGGACAGCTGCTCCCCGGCCCTTGACGAATGTGATTTGCGGATTAATTGCACAGCTTAACCATCATAGAGGGAAAGTTTATCATTGACAGGACTGAAAAACACATGCAAGTTTAACAGGGCAGAGAGAGAGAGAGCGTGAGAGAGACAGAGAGAGCGATCAGTCTTCAAACAACACGAGCGCTGTCTGGCTCTCTCTCCCTCGCGCATATTAATCAATTGACACGATGGTGTCGATGTTTAAATCATTTAAAATGAGAATGTAAGTGTGCTCACCCCATTTTTTTTGTATGAAAAAATATCGCAATATATATCACAGAAAAATAAAATATCGCAATGTCATTTTTTCCCAATAACGTGCAGCCCTACACAGCGCTAATAAGAGATCCAGTAAAGAAAGCATTTGAATTCGCCACAGAAGTAAAAACATCGCTGCAAGATCTAGTGAGAAACATTCACATTTCTCCGTTATTAAAGGATCGAACAGCGGGTGGAAGCCAGGAAGAAAAATTGTAAATTGTTAATCTGAACTAAAAATATAACTTTATAACTATTACAATATTAGGCTACATTTATTTTTTTCCAAGGAGCTGTTTTGTTTTATATGCTCCTAAGAAGAGTCTATTATAGCTCCATCACTGGTCAAAAGTAAAAAATATATATCATACTTTATTATGTTAATTTTAATTTAAAAAATAATAAAATTCTCTGGCATTTCTTTCTTTTTGCTGTATCGAAAACATACTGAACCGTGACACAAGTGTATTGTATTGAACCAAACCGTGAATTTTGTGAACCGTTACACCCCTACTATCTATATCTCTCTTACCTATCTGTCTACCCCTCTGAAGCAATGGTTGAAGCACTTTGAATGCTGAGAAACTTTACTAAGACGATTTGAAAAGTTAGTTTATCTGTTTATTGTTATGAATGTTTGATATTTACCAAAAACATCACTTTGCAGTGTATTGTTGAATGAGTTTTTTTTATAATAAATTTATTTTAATTAAAACATTTGTTTGTTAGTAATAGTCATTATTGGGATTTAATCTGGTGTTTTTTACGACTGCGTAATGGGTGCGATGTAGGTCTTAATTTTCATTAAAATGGTCTTAATAAAGTCTTAAATTTGGGGTGATCAAACCTGGGAAAACCCTGTATATTAATTGGTCATAATCGAATACAATTTACTGTAAATTTGTCCTAATCTAATCTCCCAAATTTCCTGGTACCTTGTGGCAATGGCTCTTTTTCACACTACTTATTGATAATATGACATCTCCAACATTGACAGTAGGGACCAGGAATGCTTGACATTATACTATTGGGACCAATTTACACAGTCAATTGTACATAAATCTTGAATGCTGGATATTTTGTTTACTATACTGAATCGAAACTTTTAAGCCTATCTATTTCATTTTGTTCAACAGGAAGAAATTGTCCCAGGTTCAGGTGTTTACGTATCACGAAGTGTGTGGCGCTCTGCTTGCCAGGCATCTAGTGGGACTTCAATGGCAAGGATTTTGCTGCTTGGGGTGTTTGACATTGAAACACTCATCAAAAGTAATTTGAGAGGTTAGTATTGTCTGTACAGTAGTGTAGAGTGTAGTTAAAAATGCTTATTCCATAGGCACATTTGTTATGTTAAAAGACAAGTTCGGTATTTTACACTTAAAGCCCTGTTTTCAGATTGTTTTCTGATGAAATAGAATGGTTAAGACTTAAATTCGGACAAATGCTGCTGGTAGGGCTGGGCGATATGGCTTAAAAAAAAAATCTCAGATTTTTTCACACCAAACCCGATTTTCGATTTTAATTGATTTTTTTTTTTTTATTTAAAAACAAACTACAACCGACAAAGACATTGCTCAAAACAAATGTACTCTTTATTTTGTTCTGATTTTCAGTTATGCAGTTTAATCTAAATTTCCCCTTTGTGCATAAGTGTAACAGGAAACAAGCCTCAAAACATGCTTGTAAACGAGACGGCAGGCACTGCCATTGTAAACAGTGAAAATGTAGCTTATCAGTTTTCTAATAACTTACAGTGACACAATGCACCTTCAAAATAAATTAAAATATAAATAAAAAATAAAATTGTGTGTCCCTCTTTGATAAAAAACTTTTGGATAAATAAATGTAACCAAAATGACAAAATTAGATCTATTACAAAGATACATTACAATGTCACAGTGGTATTCATAAAGTGCTAACAAAACTTTAAACTCATTAGCGTTAGCATTACAGAAAGGTCTGATTTACGCACTGTTACAACAGTTATTGTTTTTATATTGAAAATAAGTCATTTTGTGTGTTTTTTTTCCCCAAATCTCTACACCTTTAAGCTGTGCATGTAAATGGACCGACAGTATGTGTCTGTTTTCAGCCATTTTGATTGTCATTCTGCTGATAATGAAAACGTAAACTATATACTGGTTATTTTTCATACTGAAAAACATATTTTTTCCTCAGGAGGGGAATCCAAGGTTTCAAAGGGGGGAGATGGGGAGAAAAGAAGCGCCCTGGATGAAATAAAAGTGAAAGCTATAATGGGTAAGTTATGATTTTGCTATTTGACATCATCTGCCACAGGTCTGTATGTAAAGTGTTGTGAGCCTTGACTTAGTCAGATCTCCTCAAGAACAACTTGGGGTTAAGTGCCTTGCTTAAGGGCACAACGGTGGTGAACGGGATTCGAACTTCAAATTCCAGGCTACTAGCATTCTAGCCAGGTTCCTTTACTGCTGTGCTACCACCACCCCTTTTGACTTCGTGCCTGCGTCTGAACCACACCCATAGAAATATTTGCAAAAAAATGGACAATCATATTAGCAATAAAGGAGCAATAAAGATTTTTGTCTTTAATTTTTGACCAGTGTTTTGTCTGCTTTATACTTAAAACTTTTTTTCTTTAAAATCTACCTTTTCAGATGCTGTTATGTCAAGACACTCAGTTTCGACTGGCCAGATCGGAGCAGCCCTGAATGGGAAGATGGCAGAACTAAGACTGGCAATGTCCAGGAAAAATGTTCATTAAAAATGAGTGTTTCCCGAGTGAGTCAAAAATCTGAAGTTGAAATTAAAAAGTTTTTACTTGAAAAGTTTGTATACTGAACAAAATGCATTAAAGTTTTTATTTGAAAAGACCTGGAATTGTGTGTTCTGAACAAAATGCATTAAAGTTTCTATTTGAAAAGACCTGGAATTGTGTGTTCTGTGGAATGAGTATAAATATATATATGCAGGATGTATAAAAAACATAGTTGTACCACTAATATAAGTGAAAGTACATGGTGTCATCATATAAGAAGCATATTTGTATCCCTAATATAAGTGAAAGTACATGGTGTCATCATATTAGAAGCATATTTGTATCCCTAATATAAGTGAAAGTATGTACTCTAGAAATAAATACATATATGCGTCTTGCATATATTTCACATATATGTGCATATATGCGAAAATATATGGCACTTACATGAAAACGGCCATTTTTTATATATTTTGAAATATATGTTTCATATATGTCTATGTGTTTTACATATATGAGTTTTGCATATATTCTCATATATGCAGCAGACATACATGGGCACTGATATTATATATGTAATTTACATATATTGACATATATTACATTTCTGTATGGGTCATTGCCCAGAGAAAAGTAGACGGCGCGTTTGGAATAAACTGAAGCATTTATAACATTTATTGCATGAAGATAAAGTAACGAGAGGGGCGTCGCCCACAGTAACGAAGTAAAAGTACAGATTTTTCCCCAAAAATTTACTCAAGTAAGAGTATAAAGTACCCATCTTTAAATATACTCCGAAAAGTATTAGTTACCACGAAAAATTACTCAAGTAAATGTAACGAAGTAAATGTAACTCGTTACTACCCACCTCTGATAATACGTCTCTATTAATGATAATAATTATGCCCAGACGGTTGCTTGTTTTTAACTTTTGTTGTAAAGAGATTATCTGATTAATATATCATATATATCTAGACTTATTTGTTGCAGTTTTTTATACAGTTATATTGTAAAACTAAAATACCTTTTTTAGTTTGCGTTGTTTGATTTTTGGCTGCATTTGAAGTTCTTTTTCGCATAAGAAAGTAAATAATACTGTCAAATTTATGTCAGATAATAAAAATACTGTAATGAATACAGTAGTTCACCATGTATTTGTTCATGTTTTATTAAGGGATCAGTCTGAAGCACACCATAAAATAACTTTAGCAATTTACACAGGGCTTGTAGTTTATACAGCTGTATATACAGATACACACCCAGGTATCGGACCAGTTCTCTGTATCGGCCGATATGCTGAGCCCAGATATCGGAATCGGTATCGGGAAGAGAAAAAGGGTATCAGAACATCTCTAGATGTTGAGCTAAAATATATCATTATAAACTTTCCATACAGTCAGCAAATACAGGTGCTGGTCATATAATTAGAGTATCATCAAAAAGTTGATTTATTTCACTAATTCCATTCAAAAAGTTTAACTTGTATATTATATTCATTCATTAAACACAGACTAATATATTTCAAATGTTAATTTCTTTTAATTTTGATGATTATAACTGACAACTGAGGAAAATCTCTAATTCAGTATCTCAGAAAATTAGAATATAATTTAAGACCAATACAAAGAAAGGATTTTTAGAAAAAGGATTAGGATTTTCTAAAATTAGGATTTTCTTGGCCAACTGAAAAGTATGAACATGAACAGTATGAGCACGTACAGCACTCAGTACTTAGTTGGGGCTCCTTTTGCCTGAATTACTGCAGCAGTGCAGCGTGGCATGGAGTCGATCAGTCTGTGGCACTGCTCAGGTGTTATGAGATCCCAGGTTGCTCTGATAGTGGCCTTCAGCTCTTCTGCATTCTTGGGTCTGGCATATCGCATCTTCCTCTTCACAATACCCCTTAGATTTTCTGTGGTGTTAAGGTCAGGTAAGTTTGCTGGCCAATTGAGAACAGGGATACCATGGTCCTTAAACCAGGTATTGGTAGCTTTGGCACTGTGTGCAGGTGAAGCATGAAGTACTCTTAAACTTCCTGTACGGCTGCGTTGACCTTGGACCTCAGAAAACAAAGTGGACCAACACCAGCAGATGACATCATGGATTGTGTGCCTCTCCTCTCTTCCCCCAGACTCTGGCACCCTGATTTTCAAAGGAAATGCAAAATTTACTTACATCAGAGAACATAACTTTGGACCAAACTTTGGACCAATCAGCAGCAGTCCAGTCCTTGTTGTCTTTAGCCCAGGCGAGACGCTTCTGACGCTGTCTGTTGTTTAACAGTGGCTTGACACAAGGAATGCGACAGCTGAAACCCATGTCTTACATACGTCTGTCCGTAGTGGTTCTTGAAGCACTGACTCCAGCTGCAGTCCACTCTTTGTGAATCTCCCCCACATTTTTGAATGGGTTTTGTTTCACAATCCTCTCCAGAGTGTGGTTATCCCTATTGCTTGTACACATCTTTTCCTTCCCTTCGCCTCTCTATTAATGTTCTTGGACACAGATCTCTGTGAACAGCCAGCCTATTTTGCAATGAACTTTTGTGTCTTGCCCTCCTTGTGCAAGGTGTCAATGGTCGTCTTTCGGACAACTGTCAAGTCAGCAGTCTTCCTCATGATTGTGTAGTCTACAGAACTAGACTGAGAGACCATTTAAAGGCTTCGCAGGTGTTTTGAGTTAATTGATTAGAAGCAAGTTGAGAACTGGAGCTTCTTTCTCCAGGAAAAGAGTGGTTAGCTTAAGTGAATGCTTCAAATGAGCTCAAACTCCATTAACCTGAAACTGAGAGCATCTCTGAAGTGCAACTCAATGTTGTTATTATTAACTACAATATAAACAGTTAAAAAAGTTTTTGGTTCCAGCCAAAATCTTTTTTTTGGTGTGCCAAAACCAACGCTTAATATATTTTAGTCAGTGCTTTTTCAGTGCATGAATACAATTGTAAAGCATTTATACCTCGCCTTCCATCCTAAAATCGCAATAAGAATTTATTTTTTTTTTTTACATTTGATATAAAACAAAGTCTGAGCTTTTAAACTGTCAGTTTTATAACTATTATCAAATGATAATTTTGAAAACTTTAGTAAATCTGTAATTTCTGTCAGGTTTCATTTGACATCCACAGTTTATATTTAATTTTTTCAACAAGTTTGATTGAAAACTTAATTGTGTTTGTTAAAAAGCCTGGAACTTGAATTGCTTTTTCTCTGTCTCCACAGTACGAGTTTTCACCTCAGACGCTTTGCTGCTATGGCAAACAGCTCTGTACGATCTCCAGAGACGGCACATATTACAGCTACCAAAACAGGTAACCCTTGACATGATCAGTGGTGTGAGAAATGAGAAGGTCATTAATGACTTTCCGAGTGGGACTGTGATGCACTGAGATCAGGATTGTGATTTTTACCACTCAGTTAACTAAAAGTTGTTTGCACCTAATAAACAGTCATAAAAACAAGCTCAAAGGTTAAGCGTCTTGCTTAAGGTTAAATTGGTGATACTTTGTGGGTCAAGCCTCGATCTCCAACCCACCAGCCCACTAGTGTTTGTGTAAATCCTGAAAACTGTTCTTTAGGGCTGCACATTTAATCAGAATAAAACCAAAATATGACATCACAATTTTTACAGAACTGCAACCCTGTAAATCACAGTTTTTATCTTAAAAAATCACTCCAAAAATATTATAGCCTTAATTGTCATGGTATTAAAAATAGTATTCCTGGAAAAGCTCTGGTGCATCACTTTTCTATAACTGACATTAGTGAATGTTTTAGGGCTGTGCAAATCTCATCAGTAAAGACGCTTCTGTAATTAGAAGTATATCTCAAGCACGTGCGTTCAGATCAGGGTTGCCAGGTTTTCACAACAAATCTTGCCCAGTTGCTTCTCAAAACTAGCCCAGTCGTGTTTCCGGGAGGTTCCCTGGTAAAAAAAAAATTGCTTCCCGTGATTAAAATATGCGTTTTTTTTTTATCAGGTTTGCCTTTGTAAAATTCGCATTTTAGGGGCTAAATATCACGTTATTTGTATTGGGGTCGCTTAGACATGCGGACATGAAAAACAACCACAGACTTGGCAACACCAGTTGGAATTTACAATACAGAGCCGAAATTCACTGATTCACTGACAATCTATACAAAATCGATGTTAAAATCGCAAGCGATTCTTTGTCAATTTTGAAAGCGATTTTGTGTTAGTTGTCAGTAGATTTCGGCTCTGTGTATTAACTGCCGCTCCACCTGAATCAGTGTTGCCAAGTCTGCGATTGTTTTTCATGTCCGCGGTTTGAAGCAATCCCAATACCAATAACTTGATATTTATCCCCTAAAATGCGAATTTTACCAGGGCAACCCTTCCAAAAAATTTATATTTTAACCCCGGGGAGGAATTTTTATTGCGACTAGCAACTGGGCTAGTTTTGGACTCGTTTTAAGAAGCAACTGGGCAGGATTTGTTGTGAAAACCTAGCAACCCTGATCTGAATGCACGTGCTGGAGATATACTTCTAATTACAGGAGCATCTTTACTGATGAGATGCGCATGAAAATCGCATTCGATTTTTTGCACAGCCCTAGCATGTTTCTCATCTCCATCTCATTGTCTTCATTTCTGTTTCATGTTTTTAAATTGTTCTTAAAGTCAACCAGAAAAGGCATGTAGTTACTTTCTAGTGCATGAAAAGACCATTTTGTAGTCATCCGTCATTTTTTGATTTCACGTTCATTTGTGAGTTTGAATGCTAACCTGTGCTCTGCCTTGGCCTGTTTGCTGTGTGTCGATCTCTGCCCGACCCTGTGTTCTTCGCTCTTGTGCTGCTCTCCGTGTGCCGGTTTGCCTGTTCTCTTGTGTGCTGGCCCCAGTTCACCCAAATATGGCCTTGTTGCCGACAGGTATCACTTCTGTGAGAAGTGCTTCAACGAGATTCAGGGCGACAGTGTCACCCTGGGAGACGACCCGGCCCAGCCGCAGACGTACGTATCTGCCGCCCAGAAGGCTTTGAGGTTTTACTTCTGTTAAATTACACAGTTTATCTTTCACTTGTGCACGTATGAAGGTGCGGTGTAGAATTGATCTTGTATATCTCTCTGCAGTATGATATCAAAGGAACAGTTTGAAAAGAAGAAAAATGACATGTTGGACCCTGAGCCGTAAGACCATTTTAATTTATTTAAATAATTTTCTCCAGTGGGGTTTAGATTATATACAGAATCTTTATAGTATGTATATTAATGCATATATATATATATATATATATATATATATATATATATATATATATATATGTATGTATGTATGTATATGAGAGTTAACATGCTTGTTGAAGTTGTGTTTTTAACACCTTTTGTCTAACAGCTTTGTCGAATGTAAAGACTGTGGTCGGAAGATGCATCAAATCTGTGTACTGCATTATGACGTCATCTGGCCATCAGGGTAGGCATCTTGTCCCGCTATTCGCCTGACATTTGGCAGGACATGACATGATCCTACAACTGCTTTGTCTCTTCTTCCTTTAACAGTTTCATCTGTGACAACTGCCTGAAGAAGTGAATATATATTATGAATATATATTTTTTTTTTACTACTGGGTAAAGGACACTACAGTTAATTTATGTAAGTGAGGATTGCGAAATAAACTGAGAAATTATACCCCAAAATTCTTTAAACCGTGGACAGTCATTAAGTCTAGGGGTTGCCCGACTACGTATTGATTAGTTGATTGTTGATTGTAATCAATTACATTCCTTTCTATCAGCTATCTAACTTTATCGAGATGAATTTGTTCTGACACAGTTTAACTATGAGTTTTTGTCATATTTTATTACCATATCGTAAAGTATAGAGAATAAACTGTGATAATGTAAAATGTTGAAGGTGTCTGAAGATTTTGGTTTGACTCTATTTAATAAAGTCAACCAGCTAACATTATACATACCCTTTTGGTTTCTGTACCCAATATAAAAATATAAATACAATGCTATAAAAAAGCTGTATCAGCATTCTGTATCGGCAAGTACCAGAAATAAAAGTATCGTATCGGGTGAGAACTGGAAAAGTGGTATCGGTGCATCCCTAGAAAAAGGGATATTGTCTTGAACAGATTGAACTGACTGGTTTTCTTATTTGACTTCTCTTTCCAGACGGGTATACATATCATATCTTGACAGTATTCACTTCTTCAAGCCTCGGATGCTAAGAACCGCAGTTTACCATGAAATCCTCATCGGTTATTTGGAGTATGTTAAGAAACTTGGGTATGTACCACCTTGAATTTTAAAATTGTTTCTTAAAGATTGTGTGTAATCGTTTTTAGTGTTAAAATACTTGCTTTCTCAAATCTCAGCTTAAAATGACGAGTACACAATAAATAAACCATTCATAAGCTGTTGGTCCAACAAAAAATAAACCGGGAAACTTGTTTAAAAGTCTTTATTTTTCACTTCACCTTTAACACTGTTGAAAAACTTGCTTTTGTGAACTGTATTGGTAGGGTTATGCACTAATGGGTTTGATTTTCCCACCTACAGGTATGTGACTGGCCATATTTGGGCCTGCCCACCTAGTGAAGGAGATGACTACATCTTCCACTGTCACCCCTCTGATCAGAAGATTCCCAAGCCTAAAAGACTGCAGGAGTGGTACCGCAAAATGCTGGACAAAGCCTTTGCAGAAAGAATACTCCATGACTATAAAGTATGCCAATACTGAATTTGTTTTTGTTGATACGCGGTCTGTTAATTTTCTTTCACGACAGGTTAACGTCACACTGACACAGATATGACTCACTTGTGTTATGCAGGACATATTTAAGCAGGCCACAGAGGACCGGCTTACAAGTGCCAATGAGCTGCCCTATTTCGAGGGTGATTTCTGGCCTAATGTTCTAGAGGAAAGCATCAAGGAGCTGGAGCAAGAGGAGGAGGAAAGGAAGAAGGAGGAGAATACAGCCACCGTTGAGACAACAGAGGTTAGTCAGAGAGTCAAATGGTCTGAATGAGTATTTAGTGTAGTCTGTAGCCATTTTTTTTAATTGTTTTCTTCTACAGGGTACCCAAGTTGACAGCAAAAATGCCAAAAAGAAGAACAATAAAAAGACCAATAAAAATAAGAGCAGCATGAGCCGCGCAAACAAAAAGAAGCCTGGGATGCCGAATGTAGCTAATGACCTGTCCCAGAAGCTGTATGCAACAATGGAGAAGCACAAAGAGGTTGGACCTGACAATTTTGCTTACTTGAATACCATTTATTTCGCTTGGTGTGCCAAGTACTTACCAGAACCCCTCTGGCTTCCTAAAATCCAGGTCTTCTTCGTGATCCACCTGCATGCTGGTCCAATGATCAACACCCTGCCTCCGATCATGGATCCTGACCCGCTGCTGACCTGCGATCTGATGGACGGCCGTGATGCCTTCCTGACACTGGCCAGGGACAAGCACTGGGAGTTCAGTTCCCTACGCCGCTGCAAATGGAGCTCTATGTGCATGCTGGTGGAGCTACACAATCAGGGCCATGACCGATTTGTGTACACTTGCAACGTATGCAAGCACCACGTAGAGACACGCTGGCATTGCACCGTTTGCGAGGTCAGTCTTCTCTTTGTGGCTTTGACAGAGCTGTTTAGTCTGTTGCCATTGTTTGCAATCCAACAGATGTTTTGTAAAAACCGACACTACTATTTTATCACAAATTTATTAAGATATAAATAAGGTTTAAACTAGAATGTTGCAGGTTCAAACCTCTCAAGGAGCGAACCTTGCTTGACAACTGTGTCTCCAACTGTAAATATAACACCAATCTCCAGTCGTACAACAGTGAATTAACATTCTGTGCTAGGAATGTCCAGAAGATTATATCAATTATTTTTCTGATTTCTTTCAGGACTTTGATCTGTGCATTAACTGCTACAACTCCAAGGGCCATGAGCACCAAATGGTGAAGTGGGGTTTGGGCCTGGACGACGACAGCAACAACCAGGGCGGCGAAGCCAACAAGAGCCCACAGGAGAGTCGACGCCTCAGCATCCAACGCTGCATCCAGTCGCTGGTGCATGCCTGCCAGTGCCGCAATGCCAACTGTTCTCTGCCATCTTGTCAGAAGATGAAGCGTGTAGTGCAGCATACCAAGGGCTGCAAGCGCAAGACCAACGGAGGCTGCCCTGTTTGCAAGCAACTCATCGCGTTGTGCTGCTACCATGCCAAGCACTGCCAGGAGAACAAGTGCCCTGTGCCCTTCTGTCTCAATATCAAGCACAAGTTGCGGCAGCAGCAGATTCAGCAGCGGCTGCAGCAGGCACAGATGATGCGCCGGCGAATGGCACTCATGCAGGGCAGAGGAATGCCTTCCAGTCTGCCCTCCCCAACTACCTCAGGAGGTCCAGGGACGCCCAACTCTCAGCAGCTACAGCAGCCTAACACGCCTCAGACCTCGCAGCCATTAGCCAACCAGCCCCAGCAGACGCATCCAAATGTGGCTGGAATGGTGCAGACCTTCCCCAACCAACCACCTACACCAGGACCGCAGGGTAAGCCAGGCCCGCAGTCCTCGCCTCTGCCCCAGCAGCAGTCACCCCTGCCCATGCCGCCTCAACAACAGCCCCAGCCTTCTCCGCAGCAACAGCAGGCTTTGAAGGTTGCGAAACAAATAGAGATGATGACCAAAGTTCAGCAGCAGCAACAACAACAGCAGCAGCAGCAAGACTACAGGATGAATATGAACGTGAATGGCATGCCGATGAACCAACCTCGTATGATGACACCCATGCAAATGATGGCACCTCGTGGTCCTCAGATGGTTCAGAACATGCAGCCTGGCCAGTGGCCAGCTGGGATGCAAGGGTCCATGCAGAATCCGCAGGCGCCTCCGCCACAGCAAGTGCCACCGCAGCAGATGGCCATGGCCCCGCAGCAGTCTCAGGTAGCGCAGACACCGCAACAGGCGCAAATGATGCAGCGCGCCATGATGCAGCAACAGCAGCAGCCACGACAGATGCAGTCCGTCATGCCGCCCCAACAGGCGCAGCCACAAGCCCCGCAGCAACAAGGCATGCAGCAAAGAGGGTTGACCAGCAGCATTGCTCCAGGAGCACTGCAGGATCTGCTGCGCACATTAAAATCACCAAGTTCCCCTCAGCAGCAACAGCAGGTCCTCAATATCCTCAAGTCGAACCCGCATCTCATGGCCGCGTTTATCAAACAGCGGACGGCGAAATACCAAGCCAGCCAACCGCAGCAGCAGAACCCGCAGGCCATGCTCGCAGGTCAGCCAGGGATGCAGAACATGGCTGCGATGCAAACAGGCCCCGTTCAGAGACCCGTCATGCCACCTCAGCAGCCTCAGCCAGTCGCCACCCAAGCCATGGGCGCCCTCGGATCCCAGGGACAAATGATGAACCCTGCGCACAATGGAAACCAGCAGCTGTTCCGCAGGCAACTAATGCGCATGCAGCAGCAACAGCAACAACAGGGAGCGATGCCTCCAGGACGAGGAAGATTCCCACAACCTCAAGGCCCGGCCAGTTACTCGCAAATCCGCATGCAGCAGCAGATGTCCATGCAAGGAGGCACTGGGCCAATGGGTCAGATGCCGCCCATGGCTCAGATGGGCCAGACTGGGATGAGCATGGACGCCCAGCAAAACATGCTGCAACAGCGCATGATGCAGCAGCAGCAGCAACAACAGCAGCAGCAGCAGATGCTGAAGCAGCAAATGGGATCACCGGCACAGGCTGCTTCCATGAGTCCCCAGCCCCACATGCTTGCAGGACAGCCGCAGGGAGCTCACCTGTCCGGACAGGCCATGGCCAACGTGCTGGGCAACCAAGTGAGGTCGCCTGCACCTGTGCAATCGCCCCGTCCCCCGTCCCAACAGCCGCCACATTCCAGCCCGTCCCCGCGCATGCAGCCCCTGCCGTCGCCTCAGCACGCCGCCCTGCACTCTGGCGTGTCCCACCCCAGCCTGGCGGGACCCATGTCCGGCCCCATGGACCAGGCTCACCTGTGCACACCCGAACAGAATGCAATGCTTCCGCAGCTGAACACGCCAAACCGTGGAGGGCTGACCAACGACTTGAGTATGGTTGGGGACACCACGGGAGACACGTTAGAGAAGTTTGTCGAGGGATTGTAGCATTAAGAGACGTTCTTTTTGAAAAGAGAGGTGTGTTTTCTATACAAAAAAAATAAAAATTTGAGAAGACAACTAAATGAACTAATAGGTTTACACAACCAATGGACTTTTTCTTCCTTGTTTGAGGGATTGAATTTACTGTGTAAAGAGCAGAATCACAAAGGGTTTTTTTTCTGGGAGGGTTGTCAGACCGGCAGAATGGCTGTCCTGGTCTACGAGTTACATTTTTAATTGTTTTGTTTTCGTTGTTTTTTCGGGGAGGGCGTTATTTTGAGCTTATGGACTTTTTAAATGGAATTTCTCAAGGCAAAATATTTGGTTTTATTATTGAAGACTTTCGTTTTGTATGTTTGCAAACTGAAATGCGTTTTTGTTTAGTTTTTTTTGTGTTTTGTGAGTGTGTGTGAGTATTTAGGGGACTGTAAGATACTCGGTGTGGAATTAGGATCAGGATCAATCCTTATTCCTTATTCCGTATTCACATTTACCAGGTTTGGAAAAGGACACGCCGCCTTTTTCTCTCCAAACTGTGGAGTTTGTACAGAGGACCTGTATTCATTTGTACAGAAAGGAGCTTGGATACTGCGCACACGCATACACACACAAACGTGAGCAAATTGTGAAAGTTACTCTTATTTTTCAAGGTGCCCAAATGCATTAATTTATTGGCCTGGATTCAGTCGTTGTCTCTTGTAGGAAGATGTTCCTGTTTTCTCATTTGATCTCTGAAACATCAATGATGTCCCCTCCACCTCGCGTATGAGGCTGGAGCTTCGTCTGACTGCTGATTTGTTCAAAGAGTTCTTCAATCAACCTCTTTTGTTTTTCTTCTCATGAAACTTGAATTGAAGGTGAACGATTCTTTAATGTAAATCATGCAGCTTGATGACATACTGTAAATAAAAGGAAAAAAGATTGAGATCGCTGTATAAACTGGTTAAGAACTTGTTTCGTACTTATATACCATATTGTTAAATAAACTGTGTGCAACAGATGCGATGCTTCTGGTGACTTCGATTTGCATATTCGCTAAATTCTGATCTTAGGAAATGTACATGCCAAAGTTTGAAATTAACACCTGACTGACTGTTTTTTACATAAAGCCAGTGTAGTTTTAATGTACCAGAACATTACATTAGAAATGCAATGATCAGATTTACTGTTTAATTGCAACTGAAAATGTGTAGCTAGTTCAACGAACTGACTGTTTTACATATCTTCAGCGTGAGATTGCAGTGTGTGCTCTGCACTGGCTTCACTGCACCTCCTGGAGCCCGAGAGATGCAACTGCAGTTTAGATCCCTTGTACTGCAATTCACCATTTATATGTGCATTCCGACATTTGATTAACATTGTGAAATATGCCATTAGAAATGTTTAGTGAAAATAATGTTATGTTACATTTTAAATCTGGCCTGTTTATAGTATGTTCTTACAATAAGTGTAATAGGATGACCGCAATCTTCACTTCTAGAGAAACCCTAGAACTCTTGCACACTGACGCTGTCTGAAGAGTGATGATAGAAAATCACAGAAACTGAGGTATGTGTCTTCACTTACTTAGAAATGCTTTGTCTTGCAGATACTACATTTATGCGAGATGTCAAAAACTTTGCCCATCTCTGGCAATTATTACTAATCGTTTACTAAAAATTGATCGACAGTATCATTTGTTTTACATGGAAGCCCATGTCTGCCTCAAGGGGAAAATCGATTTTTGTTTTATATTCAGGGTTCAGTTGGAACTGACATATAAATTTTTGTCAATTTAGAATTGTCATGGTTATGAGTGTTTCAATTGAAGTTAAACTGAAGTCTAAATTGACACATGTGCTGGTCATATAATTAGAATATCATCAAAAAGTTGATTTCACTAATTCCATTCAAAAAGTGAAACTTGTATATTATATTCATTATGCACAGACTGATATATTTCAAATGTTTATTTCTTTTAATTTTAATAATTATAACTGACAACTAAGGAAAATCACAAATTTTACTTAAGACCAATACAAAAAAAAAAAAAGAAAAAGATTTTTTAAAATCTTGGCCAACTGAAAAGTATGAACATGAACAGTTTGAGCATGTACTTCACTCAGTACTTAGTTGGGGCTCCTTTTGCCTGAATTACTGCAGCAATGCGGCGTGGCATGGAGTCGATCAGTCTGTGGCACTGCTCAGGTGATATGAGAGCCCAGGTTGCTCAGATAGTGGCCTTCAGCTCTTCAGCATTCATGGGTCTGGCATATTGCATCTTCCTCTTCACAATACCACATAGATTTTCTGTGGGATTAAGGTCAGGCGAGTTTGCTGGCCATAAGAATCAAAGAACAGGGATACCATGGTCCTTAAACCAGGTACTGGTAGCTTTAGCTCTGTGTGCAGGTGCCAAGTCCTGTTGGAATATGAAATCTGTATCTCCATAAAGTTGGTCAGCAGCAGGAAGCATGAAATGCTCTAAAACTGCCTGGAATATGGCTGTGTTGAACTTGGACCTCAGAAAACACAGTGGACCAACACCAGCAGATGATATGGCACCCCAAACCATCACTGACTGTGGAAACTTTACACTGGACCTCAAACAACGTGGATTGTGTGCCTTTCCTCTCTTCCTCCAGACTCTGGCACCCTGATTTCCAAAGGAAGTGCAAATTTTACTTTCAGCAAAGCACATAACTTTGGACCAAACTTTGGTCCACTCCGCAGCAGTCCAGTCCTTTTTGTCTTTAGCCCAGGCGAGACGCTTCTGACGCTGTCTGTTGTTCAAGAGTGGCTTGACACAAGGAGTGCGACAGCTGAAACCCATGTCTTGCATACGTCTGTGTGTAGTGGTTCTTGAAGCACTTACTCCAGCTGCAGCCCACTCTTTTTGAATCTCCCACACATTTTTGAATGGGTTTTGTTTCATAATCCTCTCCAGGGTGTGGTTATCCCTACTGCTTGTACACTTATTTTTTCCTACCCATGATCATGTAGTCTACAGAACTAGACTGAGAGACCATTTAAAGGCCTTTGCAGGTGTTTTGAGTTAATTAGCTGATTAGAGTGTGGCACCAGGTGTCTTCAATAGTGAACCTTTTCACAATATTCTAATTTTCTGAGATACTGAATTTGGGATTTTCCTTAGTTGCCCATTATCATTGATCAATTAATCAATTCATCAATCAATTAATGTTTAATCATCAAAATTAAAAGAAATAAACATTTGAAATATATCAGTCTGTGAGTAATGAATGAATATAATATACAAGTTTCACTTTTTGAATGGAATTAGTGAAATGAATCAACTTTGATGATATTCTAATTATATGACCAGCACCTGTACATGGGAGCCCATGTCTGCCTCACAAAGAGAAAATAGATTTTTAAGTTATGAAATATTCAGGGTACAGTTGGAATTGACATACCAAGTCATATCCAGGACAATCTAAATTGACAAAAAGTTATATTCATGATATAAAAAGTTTAAATTGACGCATTAAATTTGATATAAATTATAAGTTCTCAATTTTTGACGAAATGCCTTTGTATCTCATGATTTTGATACCGTAATATCGACTTTTCATCTCATAACCATAACCAAAGCATGTTTCTTGTGTGGCAGAAATGGGTTTACAGCTGTGAGTCAGTTATCTTCATTTACACATATGGTCAAAATAGTCACCTGCCTAATAATTGTGCACACACATCATTTTATCCATAGGCTTTTATCCATCCATTTTTCCAAGTACAAGTTGTATAAAATGACATGCTTATTGGAGTTAATGCATATCATCTGATGTGTATTTGTGTAACGAGGGAGGGTGTGGCCTAAGGAGACCAACACCCTATATCAAGGTGTGCATAATTATTAGGAAGATTCTTCTCCTCAGGAAAAATAGGCAAAAAAAGAGATTTAACAAAATCTGAAAAGTCAAAAATTGTAAAAAGTCTTTCACAGGGATGCAGCACTCTTGAAAGATCTAATATTGGGGCATGATCACAGACCCATCAAAGGTTTTGTAGCAAAAAGTCAAAATGGACTCAAAATCAACTCAGACCTACTGCCAATTTTTAGAAGACACTTTCTTCAAGCAGTGGTACAGGAAAAAGTCTGCACCTTTCAAGAAGACTTTGATTTTTATGCAAGACAACGCTCCATCACATGCATCAAAGTACTCCACTGCATGGCTGGCCAGTAAAGGCCTTAAAGACATGGCCTCCTTCTTCACCTGACTTAAACCCTAATGAGAACTTTTGGGCCCTTCTTAATCAGGAAACTTACAGTGAAGGTAAACCGTACACCTCTCTGAACAGTTTTTGGGAGGCTGTGGTTGCAGCTGCACCAAGTTGATTCTGACCAGATCAAAAACTGAAGGAAGGCTTGTGACTGTTTTCTTCTTGAAATTTCAGAAATGTTTATTTGTAAATTAAATTTATTATTCTCACTTTAACAGGTGAAAATAAACAAGTGAGATGGGGAAAGTCTTTGTTTCATTTAGTTGCATAATTCTGCACATTAATAGTTGACTAATGATGGTGTACATGTTCTCTTAAGAACGCCAAAACTTCACTTTTACTAAAATGTTCAGATTTGAGGGTTTGATAAAAACACTTTGTATTGACCAAGAGCACTATGTACAATAACAAAATTAATCGTCAAATACAACTTGCCTAATAATTGTGCACGCAGTGTAGAGAGTAACTCCTGTATTCAGGCGTTTCGCTGCTGTTTTTAAATGCAGGTGTCACTCTTGAGTTCTCAGTGTGTAGGCTACGTGACCTCGTGCTTGTTGTGTTCCGGAGCACAAGCGGAGTGAACAGGGAAACGGCCTATTGTGTTCGCGCAGTTTAATTTGAAAATGTGTCTACGTTATATTTGCGTTATTTTGTAGGGTTAGTCCAGCAAAATATACTAACAACTGTGACAGCGTTCCATATCGTGCTGCGTTCTAATAGTTTTCCTTCCGTACTGTTGATTCATCGCAATGAAGCGTTTAAGACTAAATGAAGTTAAACGCGCCTCGAGACCAAGCTTTCTTCATTCGTTTCTCACATTTTAAACGCAAGAACGAGTTCTGTGTGAAGGGCCCACAGCAGCAAGGCTTGCAGTCGTGTTTTTTTTTTTTAAGGATTCATGAACCGTATTGAGAGTATATGGAACAGCTTAATCTAGCTCCCCATCTAAACCTGGAAACCGTTTGTTCATTCCTTTGTAATTACAGGTTCTCCATAAATTAGAATATTGTGATAAAAGTTCAATATTTTCCGTAATGTAATGATAAAAATTAAACTTTCATTTATTTTAGATTCATTGCACACCAACTGAAATATTTCAGGTCTTTTATTGTTTTAATTCTGATGATTTTGGCATACAGCTCATGAAAACACAAAATTCCGATCAAAAAATTTGCATATTTCATCCGACCAATAAAAGAAAAGTGTTTTTAATACAAAAAAAGTCAACCTTCAAATAATTATGTTCAGTTATGCACTCAATACTTGGTCGGGAATCCTTTTGCAGAAATGATGCGGCGTGGCATGGAGGCAATCAGCCTGTGGCACTGCTGAGGTGTTATGGAGGCCCAGGATGCTTCGATAGCGGCCTTAAGCTCATCCAGAGTGTTGGGTCTTGCATCTCTCAACTTTCTCTTCACAATATCCCACAGATTCTCTATGGGGTTCAGGTCAGGAGAGTTGGCAGGCCAATTGAGCACAGTAATACCATGGTCAGTAAACCATTTACCAGTGGTTTTGGCACTGTGAGCAGATACCTGGTCGTGCTGAAAAATGAAATCTTCATCTCCATAAAGCTTTTCAGCAGATGGAAGCAATCTCCTGATAGCTAGCTGCATTGACCCTGCCCTTGATAAAACACAGTGGACCAACGCCAGCAGCTGATAAAGCGACCCAGACCATCACTGACTGTGGGTACTTGACACTGGACTTCAGGCATTTTGGCATTTCCTTCTCCCCAGTCTTCCTCCAGACTCTGGCACCTTGATTTCCGAATGACATGCAAAATTTTCTTTCATCTGAAAAAAGTACTTTGGACCACTGAGCAACAGTCCAGTGCTGCTTCTCTGTAGCCCAGGTGAGGTGCTTCTGTTGCTGTTTCTGGTTCAAAAGTGGCTTGACCTGGGGAATGCGGCACCTGTAGCCCATTTCCTTCACATGCCTGTGCACGGTGGCTCTGGATGTTTTTACTCCAGACTCAGTCCACAATCTTCCTCAGGGTCCGGTCACCTCTTCTCGTTGTGCAGCGTTTTTTGCCACACTTTTTCCTTCCCACAGACTTCCCACTGAGGTGCCTTGATACAGCACTCTGGGAACAGCCTATTCGTTCAGAAATTTCTTTCTGTGTCTTACCCTCTCGCTTGAGGGTGTCAATGATGGCCTTCTGGACAGCAGTCAGGTCGGCAGTCTTACCCATGATTGCGGTTTTGAGTAATGAACAGAGGTGTCAAGTAACGAAGTACAAATACTTCGTTACTGTACTTAAGTAGAAATTTGGGGTATCTATACTTTACTTGAGTAATTATTTTTCAGCCGACTTTTTACTTCTACTCCTTACATTTTCACGCAAGTATCTGTACTTTCTACTCCTTACATTTTAAAAAATAGCTTCGCTACTGCTATTTCATTCCGGATTGTTATCGTTCAGAGAGAGAGAAAGAAAAAAAACCTATCCAGATAAATCGCGCCATTAGGATGGAGTGAATTTGATTGTGGTTGGATGAGATACACACCATTCCGACACCCTATTGGTCCATACGCGATCCATCACACCTGCACATGACACAAGTCACATCACACTGCATAGACAGTTTTGGGTTCGTTTATCAAAAAATATATTTCTTAAAAGTAGGTTGGAACCAGTAGCATCCGATCGCCTCAGAGTCAGTCCGCTTAAATTTCTAATGAAACCGGCGTCAGTCCGGTCTCCTCTCCGTCTTTCAGCGCGCTCTTCAATCCGCAGACCACGGTGGAGCAGCGCGAGCTCAGACAGAGACAGAGGACACAAGGTGTGTGTTTACCGATAGATTGCTAGAATATCTGTATCTGTGAAGTTCTTTGTCATAAATACAGTTTACAAAAGGTCACGATCAGTCGGTTTCTCATCTACTGTAAAGTTTCCTTACACTTATTTAAATATACTTAATTTAATCATACGTACTTTATACATACACTACTGTGCAAAAGTCTTAGACACGTTAGTATTTTCACTTAAAACAATGGTGTTCGGCCAGTTATTTATATATTTTGCTGTAGAGTGTCAGTATAAAATATCAGTTTACATTTCCAAACATTCATTTTGCCATTGTCAAACTGCTTGATTACTGCACTAGATAAAATTAATGGCAAACTACTGTCCTACTGACACATTGCAGCAAAAGATATAAATAACTGGCTTAAAACCCTTTTTTTGGGGTGAAAACACTATTCTTTCTTTTCCATAAGACTTTTGCACAGTACTGTATTTTAAAAACGAGATTGTTGCTACTTTATAAAGAATGAGCATACAGTCATTCACAGAACTGATTTAAGACAGTGACAGACAGCACTCATCTTAACTAAATATCAGAGTGAGTGACAGAGATACAGTAGAAACATTATATGTGGTTTTGTGTTAAATAATGACCCAGATTGTGAAATACATTTATTAGCCTTAGATTAAGGGAAGCACAACTTGGGAAATGAGAGCATCCAAGCTGAAAGCTATGGATTTATTTTAAATATTTGTAATGTTCTTTTATGTTATCCATAGTTTTTTTGGTAGTTCTTTTTTTTTTTAAGTATCGGTTCAGGCACGTTGAGGCGCCAGTACCATTTTAAAAGTATCGAAAAGGCACTGGACCCTACTTAAAAGTTATTATTTATTTCTCACTACTGGCTCATTTGCCAAATGGGTGCTTTCTCTTCGTCCTCCACAAATTAAGCTACTGTAGGTAGTTGGGTAGTTAGACGTTTTAATAAATTATCGTTTGCGATTGATGACACAAATGACAATGTTGTGATATCTAGGCTATAGAGCATCACAGTCCCACCCACAGCTGGTGCCGGAACTAAAAATTCAATGCAATTTCTGCATTGACATTTGGGGTATAAGCCGTTAAAATGTAACCATACATGGTAGACTTAAAACCAGCTACGGCTGTACTAAGCAACAGTATATGCTCATATAAACGTAAAAAGATCATGGGGCACTAACCTTGTTTTGATCTAAATGCCTTTTATTCGCGATGTCTTGGCTAAGTACTTCATTACCCACAATCCTGAACAATCCCACAATCCCACAGTGATGCATTTGATTGGTGGAGCTCGTATAACCGTCTGGTTAAACCCCTCGAAGGTCCGTGAAGACTGAATATCATTAATAAAAAAATAAAATAAAAACCTGTATTGTGTTTTTGCACGGTAGACTTATCAGTGCAATCATGATCTCCTTGGCTGCCATTGAGAGTTTGGCAGGGAGGTTGGTAACTTTAGTTAGCATTATCATCCACTTTAGCTAGGCTACTGTAGCCTCCATATGAAATGAGTCATATCAAGCATTTTATTATGCCACTGTCAAAACAATATTTAGCCTAGACATACCTTTTTGTGCATTTACTGAACATTTGTGTAATGGCAACGACATGTGTTGACGACTGAGCGGTGATGGCAGTCAGATACAAAGCACTGCACCATTGCTGACTTTATCGTTAACCACTTTCACACACGCACACAATATATAATTACTGCACATTCAATATATAAAATAAAATTCACTGGAGGAAAAAGTTCGCGAGAGCGGCCGTCATCAGATTTGGATGTCGCTCAAAAGGCTCGTTGCCTCGTTCGCAGTTGTGGCTTCAGTCTAATTCAATGGGGCGCGGTGGTTTATGGGATGAGTAGTTCCTGCGCTCGAAATGAAAATATGTACACAGTCTTGTACCTTTTGAATTTTGGATTTTGTCTTAATTTTTTCACTTGAAATGATATGTTATATGCTTATGAGTTCAGCCGTAGCTGGTTATCTTCACACATGCTCTAAAACTCTTTAGACACGGATTTTTCCGAAAGTGAATGGGAGAAATGAATGGGAAAATTACTTCCGGCACCAGAGCTCTCTCGGGCTGTGGGTGGGACTGTGAAGCTCTATATCAACTTTGTAACTCGTTACCCCCACGAACACTGGACATAGCAGATGTACCGAATACAAGGAGCTATCAGTCAACAAAGTATCAGGATCATGAGTTATTTTTCATTTTTAGTTTTTGATTAATCACTTAGATTAATCATTGATTTTGACAGCACTATAATGTTTACTGTAAATAGACAACCACACAAGAGTAATTGTTTCTTAGCCTGCACCAATGTTCTTGTCCATTGCCCTCACAGAGTCCTGCAGCTAAGCTTGGATGTACATTTACATTCCATTCAAGGTTATTGATGACATGCCTCTGAAGTTTGACTTTTTGCACCATAACAATACTTATTGGCAACTAGTCATCATATCTCTAGCTCTTTAATGTATTTGCATTGTACTAAAATGAGTTCATTTTCAATGGGCATATATGTGGCTGAAACAGGTAGCCTAGTGCATCCCAAACTTTTCAACATGAACATTTTAATATAACATTATAGTCATTATGGCCTTTAGAAAAATGTTTTTTTTAGTGCACAATAGGCCCCTGTGGCACGGCCCAAGCTTTTGTTCTTAATGGCATTTTTTTCCTTACATTACTTTTACTTTTATACTTTAAGTAGTTTAAACCAGTACTTTTACACTTTTACTTGAGTAAAAAGCTTGAGTTGATACTTCAACAAAAGTCTTTTTAAAACCTAGTATCTATACTTCTACTTGAGTAATGAATGCCAGTACTTTTGACACCACTGGTAATGAACCAGGCTGAGAGTTTTTAAAAGCCTCAGGAAACTTTTGCAGGTGTTTAGAGTTAATTAGTTGATTCAGATGATTAGGTTAATAGCTTGTTTAGAGAACCTTTTCATGATATAATTTTTTTCATGAGCTGTATGCCAAAATCATCAGTATTAAAACAATAAAAGACCTGAAATATTTCAGTTGGTGTGCAATGAATCTAAAATATATATGAAAGTTTAATTTTTATCATTAAATTATGGAAAATAATGAACTTTTATCACAATATGCAAATTTTTTGAGAAGGACATGTATATACTTGCAGCATTTATCTGAGCTCAAATGAATTCAACAATTACATTGAATATTTGCACGTTTAAAAATTAATGTAACATGGCAGGAGCATCTTAAAAAATGAAATGCCAATATGACAAAATGTCTAAAACGAGAATGAAAAAAAGCACTTTCTATAGATTCACATAAATGTTTATAATTTAAGGGATAGTTCACCCAAAGATTTGATCCGTTTTGTCTGAACTGTCTGAAAATGCAGAGTCAAGCACTGCAGCATTAAAGCAGGTTTCTTTTGTTTTCTCTTTTTTTTTTCTGATTTCTAACAGTAACGTGAACTAAAATCCATCAGCCTTTACCTCTATCAGCGTCACGGATCTCATTATGTGCTCATCATCATGGCGTCACTGCGCCTCCTGCTGTCTGAATGACGCGACTGCAGCTCAGGCGCAGTTCTCCTGGATTCCTGTTTCATTTCCACGAGCTGGACATGATCACATTTTATTTAGGCAAGACGGCTTTGCATTCGAGTTTATGAAATTGTGTTATTTATGTTCAAACTAAGCAATCTCAGGAACAGTTAGTCGTAGTTTATCTGTTTGTTTTATTTTCATCCAACTTTAATTTACAAATGAAAAATGTACAGAAATTTACAGAAACAATAGACTGAATGTGAATCAGTTCAAAGAGGGAAAAAAAAAAATATTTATCAGAAAATGTTTTCCCTGGTATCATTCATTATCTTGCATCTTTCCAGGTAAATTCAGGAGTGCAACTACAGCAACAAAAACTGCTGAATTGATTAATGTATTGTTTTATCATTGGATGGACAGACAAATCTCAGTCATATCAGCTGTAAAACATGACTCCCAACAAAACCACAATGTCACACCTGCACAAAGATTCTCAAGTCTTCATATAAACAATGTTTGTTTGTGTTTAAGAGTGCAATGATGACCTCTGTGGCGCGGGAAGCCCCCTTTGTGCATCGATGCATGGCTCTAATAAAGGCACAACAAGTCCATCAGGCTGAACTCCAGCACAGGTGTCAGTGTTTCTACAGAGCTTGAGTGAGGAGCTGATTGAGCCACGAGATCATCGGACGAGGGTCCTGGTTCAGGCCAGCGGTGATTATGGCGTTGTCGGAAATCTGGAATGAAGCCTGAAAAAAAAAAAAAAAAACATTTAGCTTTTAATTAGAAATAGTATTGAGGTGAAAGAGTGGTGTAAACTCAGGGATTGAGTCCTTCAGTGCATGAAGCTTCTTGATCAGATCATGTCTGGAAACAAATCTTTGATGTTACATATATTATACAAGTACAGTATGCTTTATTTGAGCTCAAACAGCTGATTAACAACGTCACAATAATACACAATAATTCACATAATTCCAGTCCATCAATTAACATGTTTTTATGGACTGTGGCCTCACATTTTGGCCTGAAGCAATGTTTTAAAGCCATAATTTTGAGTATCTTCTGAGTCACTGATTTCAAACTTCGTTCAGTCTGATATTCAGTTGAGAGATCTAAAAGAAGGGACAGTGTGAGTCAATGAAAGGATTTGTACACCAGTAAAAGTTTAAAACCCATTTTATAAAAAACTGGAAGCCAATACAGGGAGACTAGGAGTAATATGTTCACGTTAAGAGTCTAGCAGCAGAGTTTTGAACTTTTGGCAAATTAGAAATATATGACTGGCTATTTCCCTTCTATAACACATTGCAGTACTCACGTCTTGATTATATCAAAATATGGATCACAATTTCAAGGCCTTTAAATGTCAAAACATGATTTCATATTTGCTAGAAACTTGACTTTCCAACATAATTTATCTGTTTGTCCAGTTTTAGAGAGCTGTCAATATACACACCTAAGTTTTAAATGGGTGTTTTGACGCGAGGTGACAGAGCCAAAATTTATCTGTGCTGTACCCCTGGCTACACTGGAACTGAAAATTATAGTCTCTGTTCATTTTATATTTTCATTTAAATGTAAAAATTAGAAGACAACCATGTTTTAAGTGCAAAGACAGCCATAAGAGGTTCTTAACCTTTGTTTCCAGTCAAGACTTGGAGAAACTTGTTCATGCCTTTATCACCAGCAGGGTGGACTATTGTAAAGGTGTCCTCACCGTTCTTCCCAAAAAAGACCATTAGACAGCTGCAGCTCATCCAGAACGCTGCTGCCAGGATTCTGACTAGAACCAGAAAATCTGAGCATATCACCCCAGTACTCAGGTCCTTACACTGGCTTCCAGTCACATTTAGGATTGATTTTAAAGTACTTTTACTCGTTTATAAGTCACTAAATGACCTAGGACCAAAATATATTTCAGATATGCTCACTGAATATAAGCCTAACAGAGCACTCAGAAATCACCAGGACCGAGTCAGTTAGAAAAACCAAGGGTTCACACAAAACAAGGGGAGTCTGCCTTTAGTTACTATGCTGCCCGCAGTTGGAATCAGCTTCCAGAAGAGATCAGATGTGCTAAAACACTAGTCACATTTAAATCTAGACTTAAAACTCATCTGTTTAGCTGTGCATTTATTGAATGAGCATTGTGCAATGTCCGAACTGATTGCACTATATTTTCACTGTTTTTTTTAATGTAAAATCATTTTCTTTTTTAAATTCATTTTTAAAAAGTACATTTTTAAAAAATAATTTTAAAAGTTTTAAAATTGCTTGTTTTATTCTTATTATTTTTCTTCAGTATTATTTTACTTTCTTTTATATAAAGCACTTTGAATTACCATTGTGTACGAAATGTGCTATATAAATAAACTTGCCTTGCCTGCCTAAACAATTTTATACATTTGTATTAGCAAGTGGAAAAACATTATTATATTTCTTGAAAATATTTCCCAAAGACATCATATAAAGAGAATAAAAACGGGAGCAAGGATGGAGCCTTGAGGCACACCACACATGATCGGTGCTGATCTAGATGAGCAGGCCCCAGTATTCACTACCTTGCTTCTTCCAGTCAGATCGGATTTAAACCACTTCAGGACTTTCCTCTGAACCCCCACAAACTCCTCCAGCTGTGAGAGCATCACTCAGTTCCTAACAATCCCCATGTCTACTGATCGGCTTCATCACTCTGTCTCCTCTCCATCAGTAAGCTGGTGTGTGGTGGGCGTTCTTGCGCAATATGGCTGCCGTCGCATCATCCAGGTGGATGCTGCACACTGGTGGTGGATGAGGAGATACCCCCTGTCTATGTAAAGCGCTTTGAGTGTCTAGAAAAGCGCTATATAAATGTAAAGAATTATTATTATTATCAACTGGATCAAAAGTACATTTTCAGCAAATGTTAATTTTTGGGTGAACTTCCTTTGAGACACGTCAGGAATATAACAGTATGTTCATCACTGTTAGGAAATGATTCTGGACTGGACTGTTTTCTCCTCATGTAAACTGAATGTGTTCGGCTGAAGTGTTAAAGTTAACCATCTCATACCCAGCATTGATCTCAGTTGTGGGCTGCAGGATCTGGGCTATCTCCTCTGAACTGCAGACGAGCTGCTTTGTGTGCACGAAGTGTTGAGCTGCACTCATCTCCAGCACCATGATCATTTGTGAGAAAATTAAGTATGGATATCAAAAATGATTTGGTTTAAGCACCTTGGTCATCTCAGTAATACAAAGAGTGTTTAGGATTTATTAAATGGCCATAACAAACAGAAATGATGAACTCTGCACTGACTTGTTAGAAATAGTTTTATTCACTTCTGAATGCTTCAGTTTAATGGATGGTCCAGATAAATGGATTTCCAATATTTGATGAATGGCCATCCTATTCCAATGAGACGGCAACATTAGGAAGGAGACAGTGGGTGATGATTTGGGTTGGATATTGGGAAGTGAGGTGTAAGGTAATTTTAGGGTGTCAAAATGACTTCTGCAACATCAGATGTTTTGAGTTCATAACTGACCATTTTCTGCTGTGGTATAAAATGAAGAATAGTGTTCTCGGAAATAAAATGATTCTCAAGCAGGATAACACACTGTCCCATGCTGCATAAATACTATGGCGCTAAACATTTGAAAATGTGTTTCTACAGTCACTGTACAGGTTTCTCTTTGTGAGGTTTGGTTAGCAGTGACTGAAATGCAGCTTTACACACAACTGTCCGTCTGCATGGAGAGGATCTTGAGACTCCAGTAGCTTTAAACACATATCTGCTGCTCAACAATGGCTTTTTACAGCTAGCATTACAATACAGTTCATTTGTTTGACAGAAAATTCCTTAATAAATCTTCATCTGAACAAGATCTTCTGTGCTCGAAGTCACTCACAGTTCAATAATCTCTATTTGCTTATTTCTATATTGTTTGTTTTGATGCCTTTTGCAAGACATTGCATTGTTTGCTAGTTTTCATCTTCAGAAAGTTATTTCTTCCTCACCATATTTTATGAGAACTGAGACATTTTATGCTTTCAAAATTGGACTGAACTGAGTACATTTTTAATTGCAAATTAATTACAGTAGCTGTTGTTTCCAGCTAATAAGCAATGAATTTTTATCAGCCTTCGCATGAACTTGATTCAGACCCACTGGCTCTTCAATAGTGTGAACATTAAGTCTCTAGTCTCACCTCCATATCTTTCTGTTTCAAGGACTCAAAGTATGGCGAGTGTTCGGCCAGGTGGTGATTCAGTGCACACAGATAGTAAATGTTCCTCGTAACCATTACTCCTTCGAGGACAGCCAGAAACCTAGGAGATGTGATGGATCATCAGTTAAGCTTCACAGACCACATTGCTACAACGACCCGGTCCTGCAGATTTGCCTTATATAACATTAGGAAGATTAGACCCTTCCTGTCAGAGCAAGCCACCCAACTTCTTGTCCAAGCTCTTGTTCTCTCCAGACTGGACTATTGTAATGCCCTCCTGGCTCTTCCTGCATGTACTATCAAGCCTCTGCAAATGATCCAGAATGCAGCAGCGAGGGTTGTCTTCAATGAGCCAAAAAAAGCTCATGTTCTCCTCTCCTCATCAGGTTACACTGGTTACCAGTAGCTGCTCGCATCAAATTCAAGGTACTGATGCTAGCCTACAAGACGACCACTGGCACAGCGCCAACATACCTAAACTCACTGGTTAAATCTTACGTGCCCTCCAGAAGTTTGCGCTCTGTTAGTGAACGACGCCTTGTGGTACCATCCCAAATAAGTTCAAAATCACTCTCACGGACCTTTTCCTGGACTGTGCCCAGCTGGTGAAATGACCTCCCAATCTTAATTCGTACAGCTGAGTCTTTACTCATTTTCAAGAAACATCTAAAGATCATCTTTTTCGCCTGCTAGTAGTAGCAACCAACTAACACTAGCACTTTTCCTTTTCTTGTCTTTTCATTTATAAAAAAAAAAAAAGAAGAAAAAAACTGGCTATGCGTTCTATACTAGACTAACTGAGACTTGTCATGCCACTTGTATACTGTTGTTGTTCTCTTGTTGACCTGACTGCTTCTATTGTTCTCATTTGTAAGTCGCTTTGGATAAAAGCGTCTGCTAAATGATTAAATGTAAATGTAATGTAAATGTTCCTGCCTTCATCCAATCAGGCTCCATCAGGCTGGTCTGCTGTCCCGCAGGAAGTGCTGATGACTCAAAGCAATGTCTTCCTCTGATTACATAAATCAGAAGTTTGAAAACAATCAGAGATAAACAAGCTGATTAAGAAGGCCAAACGAGGCGTCTCATACCTTGATGCTCTGCTCTGCTGTGGTCACGATGCCCTCGCGCAGAAACAGCCTGTAGTCGTCAAAGAAGCGAGCGTGTTTCTCCAGATCCTTCTTGCTCTGGTCCAACAGGAACCCAATGATCCACTGCTGTAAAACATCCTGCAGCTCCCTGAAAGAAAAGAGTATGTTATGTTTTTTTTTACACAATGCAGAAGGCATACCATCATATTTCAGGCAGGTTTGTACCTGATTAAACCACTTTCCTGTAGAAGCTCTCTGCTGAGGTTCAGAGGAATGTCCGCAAATGCAATCACATGATAATCAATTTTCCTTTATTTTTAAAACATATTTGTATTAATCTAATAATCCATTTAAAGTTTATTAATGCATTTATCTGGATGCTCATCTAAGCTAGTAGGAAGCGCAGTCACTTGAGAAGAATGTGTGTCTTTGGTTTGGATCTGAACCTCCTGCTGTACAGAGCCACACTGGATCATCTCATGACAAACATGGAAGCTTTCTGCTCACACATATTTACAAACATCACAAAACAAATAATCATTAATTAGCTGATTACCAAACAAATGGACCTATAATATTCATTTGGGTTGAAAATTTCTGTAAGAAAGAAGAGTGATTTGTATAATTCACATTCTTACTATGTGTTTCCAGATCCCTACTATCACTACCACTCGCAAACCATGCATCACACAATGTAGGTAGTGCAATCTTAACAACCTGCACACTTTGCCTATGTCTGCTAATACACTACTTTCTTTTTGGAATTGCCAGTCTGCTGTAAACAAAGTCGATTTCATTACTTCTATTATTAGTCATTCAAAGCTTCATCTCATGGCCCTAACAGAGACCTGGATCAAACCAGAGGACATTGCTACACTCTCCAATAATTTCTCATTTTCCCACTCCCCCCGTTTGACTGGAAGAGGTGGAGGTACTGGTCTGCTCATCTCCAATGATTGGAAATTTAATCCTTTACCATCTTTGGGTATCAACAGCTCCTTTGAATCTCATTCAGCTACTGTTACCTACCCTCTTAAAATACATTTTGTAGTTGTCTATCGACCCCCAGGACCACTGGGTAACTTTTTGGATGAATTGGATGTGTTGCTCTCAACCTTTCCTGAGGATGGTACTCCCCTAGTTATGCTTGGAGATTTCAACATCCACCTAGATAAACCTCTGTATGCTGATTTCCCCACTCTGCTTGCCTCTTTTGATCTCAACCGAATGTCAACTACTGCTACTCACAAATTAGGCAACCAACTGGACCTTATTTATACGCGACACCGCTCTACTGATCATGTTCAGGTTACTCCACTGCACACGTCGGATCACTTTCTCTTCACTCTTAATCTCAACTCCCTGACACATCACTTACCCCTCGAAATGTCACCCTCCAGGCTATCTGCAATCATTTCATCTTCACTTCCTTCCCCTAAACTGTTAGCATCTTTTGATCTTTTGATGCTAACAGTGCTACTGATACTTTCTGCTCCACTCTTACATCTTGTTTAGACACTGTTTGCCCGTAGTCTTCCAGGCCAGCCCATAACACCCCTTCTGCCCCTTGGTTATCTGATGTTATACGCGAACACCGTTCTAAGCTTAGAGCTGCTGAAAGGGTGTGGCGCAAATCCAAAAATACTTCTGACCTTAATGTGTATCAGTCACTCCTATCTTCTTTCTCTGCTAATGTCTCCACTGCTAAAATGACGAACTACTATAAAAAAAATAACAATTCATCTAACTCTCGCATGCTTTTAAAAACATTTTCCTCACTTCTTTGTTCTCCTCCTCCCCCTCCTGCTTAATCTCTAATAGCTAACGACTTTGCCACGTTTTTCATTAATAAAATTAAAACATCATTGCATAATTTTCCACACCACAATCAGTCAAGCTCATATCACCAGTAAACATACACTCATTTACATCCTTCTCTTCACTCTCTGAGGCAGAAGTCTCAAAACTCATCCTTTCTAATCACCCTACTACTTGCCCGCTTGATCCTATTCCATCTCATCTCCTTCAAGCCATTTCTCCTGCAGTTGTACCTGCACTCACTCACATCATTAACACATCCCTCCACACTGGTGTTTTTCCCTCATCATTTAGACAGGTTTGTATAACTCCACTACTTAAGAAACCCAACCTCAACCCATCTCTTTTAGAGAATTACAGACCAGTTTCCCTTCTTCCTTTCATTGCAAAACAATTTAATGAGCTGTGTTCAACCAAGTCTCTGCATTTCTCACACAGAACAACCTCATTGACAGCAACCAATCTGGCTTCAGAAGTGGACATTCAACTGAGACTGCCTTGCTCTCAGTTGTTGAAGCTCTAAGACTGGCAAGAGCAGAATCCAAATCTTCAGTACTTATCCTGCTTGATCTGTCCGCTGCTTTTGACACGGTTAACCACCAGATTCTCCTATCAACCCTACTGGCAAAGGGCATCTCAGGAACTATACTTCAGTGGTTTGAGTCTTACCTATCAGATAGGTCCTTCAAAGTATATTGGAGAGGCAAGGTGTCCAAGTCACAACATCTAACTACTGGGGTGCCTCAGGGCTCAGTTCTTGGACCACTTCTCTTCTCTGTCTTCATGGCATCATTAGGTTCTGTCATTCAGAAACATGGCTTTTCATACCACTGCTAAGCTGATGACACTCAACTCTACCTCTCATTCCATTCTGATGATCTGACGGTAGCTACTCGCATCTCAGTGTGTCTAACAGACATTTCTTGGATGGCTGGATGATGGACCATCACCTTGAACTCAACCTTGCAAAAACAGAACTGCTTGTGGTTCCAGCAAACCCATCGTTTCATCACTATTTCACCATCAAGTTAGGCACATCAACCATAACTCCTTCAAAAACAGCCAGAAGCCTTGGAGTTATGATTGATGATCAGCTGACTTTCTCAGACCACAGTGCTAAAACTGTCAGATCTTGCAGATTTGCTTTATTCAACATCAAGAAGATCAAGCCCTTTCTTTCTGAACGTGCTGCAAAACTCCTTGTTCACGCTCTTGTTCTGTCCAGGCTGGACTATTGCAATGCCCTCTTGGCAGGTCTTCCAGCCAATTCTATCAAACCTTTACAATTGATCCAGAACGTGGCAGAAAGATAAATTTTTAATGAGTCCAAAAGAATACACGTCACACCTCAGTTTATCAATTTGCACTGGCTTCCAATTTGCCTACAAAACCACTACTGGCTCTGCACCCATTTACCTAAATGTATTACTTCAGACTTATGTGCCCTCTAGAAGCTTGAGTTCTGCAAGTGAACGTCGCTTGATTGTGCCATCCCAAAGAAGTACAAAGTCACTTTTACGGACTTATAAATTAAATGTTCCCTCCTGGTGGAATTTTATTTATGTATATATATATATATATATATATATATATATATATATATATATATATATATATATAATATAATATATATATAAAGACCTCTAACACTAGCTTGCTCTATTCTTTTTCTATTCTATCTGTTCTTTTTATTTATTATATTATTTAAAAGCCCTTGCTACGTGTACTGTGTTAAGCTAACTGAGACTTGTTATGGCAATTATATATAATTGCTCTTTTTGATTGCTTCCACTGTCCTAATTTTTCAGTCTCTTTGGATAAAAGCATCTGCTAAATGAATAAATTTAAATGTAATTCAATTTATTTATGAATTAGTGCTTTATTATTCAGTTGTTCATTGACATATTAGACTAATTTAAAATACATTACTCATTTCTATATAATTTTAAAACATGTCAATACATAATATTTATACTTTTTATATATGTTAAATTTCAAATTTAATGTATAACAAATAACACTGTAACTTAAGTTTGAATGCATATATTTGCATTTAAATTAGGATGTGTAAAAATTGTGCTTTAAATGCACATTTCAACTGTCATTTTGTAGTTATATCTGCTCAAGTTGCATCAAAGATTCATTTTAATGCATTGCTTTTTGCAATGTTGAGCGTTTCAACCAATCACACACCTTTTTATCTGCAATGACTGCTATGACCACACAGAGGCACATGTGCACTAGAGAGATCTGTAGATGGTTGATTATTTGTATGACTGAAAGCTCTGAAAACAGCTTTGGAATTACACACATTAGCAATAGAAAAGCTATTCTTCATCTTTTTCCCTTACAATGCTTGATAATTGAAATAAAGTGACATTAACGGAACACGAGTAGCCTGAAAAAAGTAGCATTAACAGCTGTTGAATCTGATTCTGCTGCATGATTCTGTTCTCGAGCCCCTCACAGAGCCGTGATGGATGAGTTGTGTGTGTTGAAGGTACCTGGAGGGTGAAGGTGTCTTTGATGAGCGCTAGGATGAACACCTAACAGAGCAGGTGTGTGCCAGAAAACCACTGAGTTACAGACTGATCAATATATATGACTTTTCTACCATTCACCCATTGTTATTATTAGGATTTATGTGGATATTTCTGGGGTTGTTTTTTAGTTGTTTTATAAAATGCCATCTTTATTAGTGTAAAAACTTCTCCAGTAAGACAATTGACTTTATTTAGCCATATCAAGCGGATAAAATATGTACTTATGTGATTAGTTTTTAATCAAATAAATCTACAGGGGGGACAATATATTGCAGATAAATAATAGAATAATGATGACAACTTGAATGAAATCAGATAATTATTATAATTAAAGTATATTGGTTATCATTCGATTGAGTCCTGTAGGTTTGTATGTTCATACAGTCTTGACTTCATCAAGAGAACTGATCAAACATGACAGCATTAAACCTGTTTTTGTTCATTTATCACTTCTTTCTCAGATTACAGTGATCTGGCCACAATATCCAGCAGTTTCTTCTACTCTGCTTGGAGCTCATGTTTGAAGAAGGATCCTTATTTGAACAAACATACTTTTAAACATTTTAATACATATAGTATACTATAACTTAAGTTTCTGAAACTTTACCATCAAATGTTTTAGATTGTAAGATTTTTTAAATTGTGTTTTCAAGAAGTGTCTTATGTTCACCAAGTCTGTGTTATATATATATATATTTGGCATGTCAGTAATACAACCACAACAATATGTGGCGCCAAAAACGCTGATTTGATGCTATTGATATTGAAAACAATTGTGATGTTTTGTTTTAGGATTCTTTGAATAAAAAGAAACCACATTTTGTGAAATGTAAATCTTTGACATTATAGATGTGACTTTTGATCAGTATAATGCTCCTCAAACATGAGTGTATGTTGAATGTTGTGGTGTCTGTGATGATGCTGTGGAGCGTCTCCTCTGCTCTCAGTCTGTTGTGTGCTGTAGGAGCGATGAGACACTGACAGCAGCACAGTCTTCAGGTCTGCTGTCTAACATTACTATCAACTGACGAAGAAAGAGAGGCAGAATTAAACAGCACTGATGTTTACTGACCAAACAAACGGTTTGGATTTGATCATTGTTACTGTGTATGCTCGCTAGAGGCTGACATTTTTTCAAGTAGGAGCAGCTGCAGGAGGATTGGGGCCTGTCTTTGTCAACGGGTAGATTGTGAAAGTGAAACTGAGGCTGTAATGTTCTCCTTTCGATCTTAACTCTCGTATCAACATTTTGTTAATATCTAATAATCATATAAATCATTTCTTCAGATACTCCTGTGAACACATTAATGCTCAACTGAAGGTAAGTCAAGAACCGAGCGAAAAACACATTTACCTGAACAAGTGTCTGTGTGACTTCAGATGTGTTTAACCGGTTAGTTAGGTCTAGAAGTGATACTAAATCATACAAATACATTTTTAAAAATGATCAATTGAAACAATACTACATATTGTGCTTTTTGGACTAATTTAACCAGTTGATTGTAGATGTGTAAGTGCAAGTATTCAGAGTGAACACATGCATGTTAACACACGAGCTGACTGTTTATTATAATGTTTTATTTTCCTTTGTGTCCTTTAGAGATGAAGTTCATTTGTTTGACTTTGCTGATTATTAGTGGAATTACAGATTCAATATCAGGTAATTATTCACACCCATGAAAAGAGCTGAAGCTATATTTAAGCTATAATTAAAATTTAGCGTATAGTTCAGGTGACCAGGTCACTGTACATTATGCTATTTATTACATGGCTACTTGGTTAGAATTAAGTTTACAGAGAGACATTTATTAATGTTTAATAAAACCGAGGAAAAACACACACAAGCAGTGTTTTCAAGCAGAGATGATCGGACGCAGAGCTGTGTGGAGAAGGACAGTCACTGCTTTACATGTGAACACTGTAGTCCTTGAAGGATGACAGTTCAACTTACAGGAGGTTCACATTTAATTAGACCTGCTCTCTTTCTCTTTAACAGAGCGGTATGAAGTCGTGGGATCTGCAGATCCTGTGTTTGCTGTAGCTGGTGAAGATGTGATTCTGCCCTGTTCAGTCAAACCCAACATCAGTGTTGTAGACATGAGAGTGGAGTGGTTTAGATCTGATCTGAAAGACTCACAACTAGTGCATCTTTATGAGGATAATGAAGTCAGAAACAGAGAGCAGATTCAATCCTACAGAGAGAGAACAAAACTGAATCATCCAGAACTACAGAGAGGAGATGCATCACTCAAACTCTCATCAGTCCGAGTCTCTGATGAAGGACTTTATAAGTGTTTTATTCAGTCCAAATCCTGGTCTGATGATACCACTGTTGATGTCAGAGTTGAAGGTGAGTAAACCAGTGAAAACTAAAGGCTGGAATACAATACACAACTTCTAAATTCTAAAAAACAGATTTTAAACCATACACTTAACGACTTTGTAAATAATCACAAAGTAAAGCTGGCCATCACACATTAAACGACTGAGGGTCACACACCACCAGACTTTCAAGTTTTTCTGATAACAAACTCACAGAAACATGCATCTTGTTGCTTACAGACGCGTGACAAATTAAAACAATATGTGTCCTAAAATCAGCTGAAAATATCACACGTGTTTGATCTCTGACTGGATGGAATCAAAGTCTGAAGCTAAAAAATTGGAGTCTGTGACCTTCATACACTACGCAACTCAAATCAATTCAAATCTGCAGACTAGCTCTGACTTTCATCAACTAGAATCAGCTTCTCCAGACTGTAAATTGGGGGAAAATTGGGGAAAATGTTGTGTACTGTATTCCAGCCTTAGCATGCTCTAACTTAAAGGGTTAGTTTACTCAAAAATGAAAAATATGTCATTAATAACTCACCCTTATGCTGTTCCAAACATGTAAGACCTCCGTTTATCTTCAGAACACAGTTTAAGATATTTTAGATTTAGTCTGAGAGCTCTCAGTCCCTCCATTGAAGCTGTGTGTACGGTATACTGTCCATGTCCAGAAAGGTAAGAAAAACATCAGAGGGTCAGTTAGAATTTTTTGAAGCATCGAAAATACATTTTGGTTCAAAAATACCAAAAACGACGACTTTATTCAGCATTGTCTTCTCTTCCGTGGCTGTTGTGAGAGAGAGTTCAAATCAAAGCAGCTGGATTTCCGGTTCGCGATGAATCATTCAGTTCACCAAATCGAACTGAATCGTTTAAAACGGTTCGCATCGCTAATACGCATTACTCCACCAATGACTTAAGCTGTTCACTTTTTTAATGTGGCTGACACTCCCTCTAAGTTCAAACAAACCAATATCCCGGAGTAATTCATTTACTCAAACAGTACACTGACTGAACTCTCTCTCACAACAGACACGGAAGAGAAGACAATGCTGAATAAAGTCGTCGTTTTTGCTATTTTTGCACCAAAATGTATTTTCGATGCTTGAAAAAATTCCAACGGACCCCCTGATGTCACATGGACTACTTTGATGATGTTTTTCTTACCTTTCTGGACATGGACAGTATACCGTACACACAGCTTCAATGGAGGGACTGAGAGCTCTCGGACTAAATCTAAAATATCTTAAACTGTGTCCCGAAGATAAACGGAGGTCTTACATGTTTGGAACAGCATAAGGGTGAGTTATTAATGACATAATTTTCATTTTTGGGCGAACTAACCCTTTAAAAAAGCCAGAACAACAACAGAATGATCTTCTTGTTGGTCTGTAGCTGTAGGACGTCCTCCAGTGATCACTGTAGATGGGTTTGATCATTCAGGAGGGCTTCATCTACAGTGTGAATCTGAAGGCTGGTATCCTGAACCTGATCTTGAGTGGCTGGACAGTGAAGGAGTCAGTTTGAGTTCAGAAACTACAGAGACACACAGAAACACAGACAGATTCAGTGTGAAACACACCATCACTGTACATCACAGTGACGACAAGATTCACTGCAGAGTCAGACTGAGACATCACATGCTGGAGACACTGATTATCAGCTCAAGTAAGTACTGACTTCTGTTAGTATTATTTTGTCATCTTGTGGTATTTTTGATGCAGTAAAAAGACTTAATGATTATCAGCTCAGTCCGTTACATTATGTAAAGCTAAAACATTTTACTGTCTATGTACAACTCATAACTGAACATTGTTTTTTTATTAATTTAATTAAATTACCTTTATTTTACACAATGTGCTTAGTTTATGGTTTTGTTTTGCAGGTAATATGTTTAGTTCATGGAGGACTTCAGTCATCATGATTTCAGTATTTGTTGTGCTCAGTGTGATTGCTGGAATACTGATAGCTGTGTTTGCTCGTAAAAACAGAGGTAAAATACTTGTTTTCTTGTTTTTTTTATATATTTCATGTACCGTATTTTCCGGACTTGGCTGGTCCTGCGACTTATAGTCAGGTGCGACTTATTTATCAAAATTAATTTGACATGAACCGAGAGAAATGAACCATGAGAAAACATTACCATCTACAGCCGCGAGAGGGCGCTCTATGTCTTCAGTGTAGTCTACAGAAGCACACATACAGCGCCCTCGTAATGCGTATTAGCCCGTAATGTTTTCTCTTGGTTCTTGGTTCTAAATAAATGCGACTTATAGTCCAGTGCGACTTATATGTTTTTTTCCTCGTCATGATGTATTTTTGAACTGATGCGACTTATACTCAGGTGCAGCTTATAGTCCAAAAAATACGGTAAATAAGGCAGTATGGAGATAATTTTTAAGGCAAGGCAAGTTTATTTATATATGTAATTCAAAGTGCTTTACATAAAAAAAGATTAAAACAATCATACAAATAATCACAACAGTAAAAGCAAAATATTACAAATTTAAAATTATATTTAAAAAAATTGATTTTAAAATTAAAGCATTTGAGAATAATAATAAAATGAGGATTGTGAGGGTGGTTTCTCTGCAGTGGTTCAGGCTGTAGGATTGATGAAATAACTAAAGAAACGTTAACAGCACAATGGTATAAAATTGTCTGTTTTCTTGTCTATTACCCCTCACTGCCACTTATACCAACCACAGAAATAAGAGCAGTTAGAACAGATAAATATGTGGGAGAGCATTGATATTATGTGACTATTTTGTATTGCAATAGTTAGCACTTTAATTTTAATGTTGAATTGAGACTAGTTAGCAGCAAGCACATCCTTTATAATGGGAATGGTTTAATAACAGTATTTCATTATGCTTATACTTGAACTGGTTACAAAATAGATGAAGGATGGTAAAACACAAACAGTTAAATGTAGCCAGCATGTGCGTAAACTGTTATCTGAGAGAGAGAGAGAGAGAGAGAGAGAGAGAGAGAGAGAGTGCAGAGTCTCAAGAGGAGGGCCTTATCCCTTCCTTGAGCATGTGACTTGCACATCTGGCACATCTGCATCAGCTGGATTTAGAGGTGTTTCAGACACATCTGTACAACTGAACCGGATGTGTGGTTTGGTAAAGTGTCGCCCCAGTGTTGTCTTGAACTGAGGGTCTTCATGATGCCGCAGGGCCTGTCTCCTCTCATGCCAGTGTTTAATGTCCCGACAAGATTAAGATTCTGGATAAAAGCAGTGCAATACCTGGCAGAAAATATTGATGTCTTGCATGGCTTCATCCCAACGCTGCCACAGACCTCTAAAGTTGTGCTGGAGTTTTATACTTGGGGATTTTAATAACTGTAAGCTCAACAAGTCACTGAGTATTTTTTATCAATACGTTACTTGTAATACAAGACAGAATAAGTCAATTGACCTCTGTTATGGCTCCATCAAGGGGACAATGAAATCTATTGCTGGTTTTCTGATCATAACAGTTTATTTGTTACCTGTGTATAAATCAGTGCTACATAGAGAGCGAAGAGTCCGAGTTTGGACGGAGGACAGTTCATTGACTTTACAGGGGTGCTTTGATTGCACAGACTGACTGTTTTTGAGGACGTTTCAAGCAATATTGATGAACTTACAGAGACGGTGTGTGCACCAAAGAGCAGCTGAATGGAAAAAAATGTAAGATCAGCAGTCTTGGGGTCAAAACCTTGGCAGGAAGTGAGAAGAAGGATACCAAAATAATCAGACTGGATGCTTTTAACTCCACTATACATTTTGTGGATAATTTAAATGAGTATTATTTAAGGTTTGACAATCGTGATTTTAGTGCAGAAATAAATTAATTAAAACAGAGAACACTATCTAGTAATTATGGAAATACTGAATTCATAAGGTTAAACGTCTTTTTCAAAATGTAGATGTCAAGAAGCGTCCAAGGCCCGATAACATAGAGATAAGGTGTTAAGGATCTGTGCAGATCAATTATGTGAAATCACCATTATATTTTTAGAGTCTCTTAAAGTACAAAAATTCCCCAAAATATGTAAAAAAATCTAACATAGTCTCTGTGCCAAAAAGTTACCAAGATTTTAAATGATTTTAGACCAGTTGCAAAATCATCATCAACGTCATGAATTTTGAAATGCTTTGAAAAAAAAGTAAAGGAATTGATTTTACAGAAGACAGAGACCAGCTTTGACTCATTACAGTTAACCTGCAGAGAAGATAGAGGTGTGGAGGATGCTATCCTTTATCTTTTAAAGAGGTCATATGACGTTGCTATAAAGAACATTATATTGTGTATTTGTTGTAATGCATTGTTTTTATGCAGTTAAAGGTTAAAAAACTAATTAGTTTTCACATAATGTACATTTATTGTTTTTCCTCTATGCCCTGCCTTCTGAAACACATCGATTTTTACAAAGTTCTGAAAAGCAAGGTGTACGCTGATTGGCCAGCTATGTGAAGGTGTTGTATGGAGATTATTTATTGTATGTATGTGTTGTGACTTACTGCAGCAAAACTAGTTTCCCCCAGGAGGGACAGTAAAGCTTAACAACAAACAACAACAACAAACCTTCGAGTTCTGTTAGAAATGAACAGAAAGCTCCTGAAAGTCCAGGCCACCTTCATCATGGAGCACAGCTCAGATATTCTTGCCACCCAAACCATGCAGACCCACAGCTGCCACCATCTTCAGCCAGCTGGAGGAACTCAGCATGCTGTTTGAGTAAATGAGTGCATTGCAGAAGCTGAGGACTCCCAAGACTAGAGAAGAACTGAAGGAGTTAAATGACGATGAGAGGTTCAGAGCTTTTTAATGAAGCAATGGAAGAATGTTCCTCCAAGCTACAGACAATGATGGAGAGACATGCACTGAACTATTCAAAGCCCTTAGAATCTTTGATCCTTCCAAGGTATCTGGTTTAAAACCTGATGTTATGAATTATGTTCAAGTTGTGCCTGCATTGAGCAACATCACTACATCTGGACGGACAAGAGTGATGCGGGTGAGGTTAGTGCAGTGGAGTGGTGAGCTGCTGAGAAGATCGCATCCCAACACTCGCCCCACAGCACTGTACCTGCATCTCCCCACTACTTCAGTGCTCTGTACCTGCATCACCCCACTACTTCAGGGCACTGTACCTGCATCACCCCACTACTTCAGTGCACTGTACCTGCATCACCCCACTACTTCAGGGCACTGTACCCGCATCACCCCACTACTTCAGGGCACTGTAACTGCATCACCCCACTACTTCAGTGCACTGTACCTGCATCTCCCCACTACTTCAGTGCTCTGTACCTGCATCACCCCACTACTTCAGGGCACTGTAACTGCATCACCCCACTACTTCAGGGCACTGTACCTGCATCACCCCACTACTTCAGGGCACTGTACCTGCATCACCCCACTACTTCAGGGCACTGTAACTGCATCACCCCACTACTTCAGTGCACTGTACCTGCCTCACCCCACTACTTCAGGACACTGTACCTGCATCACCCCACTACTTCAGTGCACTGTACCTGCATCACCCCACTACTTCAGTGCACTGTACCTGCATCACCCCACTACTTCAGTGCACTGTACCTGCATCACCCCACTACTTCAGTGCACTGTACCTGCATCACCCCACTACTTCAGTGCACTGTACCTGCATCACCCCACTACTTCAGGGCACTGTACCTGCATCACCCCACTACTTCAGGGCACTGTACCTGCATCACCCCACTACTTCAGGACATTGTACCTGCATCACCCCACTACTTCAGTGCACTGTACCTGCATCACCCCACTACTTCAGGGCACTGTACCTGCATGTCCCCACTACTTCAGTGCACCGTACCTGCATCACCCCACTACTTCAGTGCACTGTACCTGCATCACCCCACTACTTCAGGGCACTGTACCTGCATGTCCCCACTACTTCAGTGCACTGTACCTGCATCACCCCACTACTTCAGGACATTGTACCCGCATCACCCCACTACTTCAGGGCACTGTACCCGCATCACCCCACTACTTCAGGGCACTGTACCTGCATCACCCCACTACTTCAGTGCACTGTACCTGCATCACCCCACTACTTCAGGGCACTGTACCTGCATCACCCCACTACTTCAGTGCACTGTACCTGCATCACCCCACTACTTCAGGGCACTGTAACTGCATCACCCCACTACTTCAGTGCACTGTACCTGCATCTCCCCACTACTTCAGTGCTCTGTACCTGCATCACCCCACTACTTCAGGGCACTGTAACTGCATCACCCCACTACTTCAGTGCACTGTACCTGCATCACCCCACTACTTCAGGGCACTGTACCTGCATCACCCCACTACTTCAGGGCACTGTAACTGCATCACCCCACTACTTCAGTGCACTGTACCTGCATCACCCCACTACTTCAGTGCACTGTACCTGCCTCACCCCACTACTTCAGGACACTGTACCTGCATCACCCCACTACTTCAGTGCACTGTACCTGCATCACCCCACTACTTCAGTGCACTGTACCTGCATCACCCCACTACTTCAGTGCACTGTACCTGCATCACCCCACTACTTCAGTGCACTGTACCTGCATCACCCCACTACTTCAGTGCACTGTACCTGCATCACCCCACTACTTCAGTGCACTGTACCTGCATCACCCCACTACTTCAGGGCACTGTACCTGCATCACCCCACTACTTCAGGGCACTGTACCTGCATCTCCCCACTACTTCAGGGCACTGTACCTGCATCACCCCACTACTTCAGGACACTGTACCTGCATCACCCCACTACTTCAGTGCACTGTACCTGCATCACCCCACTACTTCAGGACATTGTACCTGCATCACCCCACTACTTCAGTGCACTGTACCTGCATCACCCCACTACTTCAGGGCACTGTACCTGCATGTCCCCACTACTTCAGTGCACCGTACCTGCATCACCCCACTACTTCAGTGCACTGTACCTGCATCACCCCACTACTTCAGGGCACTGTACCTGCATGTCCCCACTACTTCAGTGCACTGTACCTGCATCACCCCACTACTTCAGGACATTGTACCCGCATCACCCCACTACTTCAGGGCACTGTACCCGCATCACCCCACTACTTCAGGGCACTGTACCTGCATCACCCCACTACTTCAGTGCACTGTACCTGCATCACCCCACTACTTCAGTGCACTGTACCTGCATCACCCCACTACTTCAGGGCACTGTACCTGCATCACCCCACTACTTCAGTGCACTGTACCTGCATCACCCCACTACTTCAGTGCATGTGGAGAGACTTTTTCTCACTATTCTACACTTCTAACTGAGCACAGACAATGGTTAGCAGAGGACATTGTTAAAAAGATGCTGAATGCCAAATTTATCCAGTAGTACAAACCCGATTCCAAAAAAGTTGGGACACTGTAAAAATTGTGAGTAAAAAAGGAATGAAATAATTTACAAATCTCATAAACTTCTATTTTATTCACAATAGAATATAGATAACATATCAAATGTTGAAAGTGAGACATTTTGAAATGTCATGACAAATATTGGCTCATTTTGGATTTCATGAAAGCTGCATATTCCAAAAAAGTTGGGACACTAAGCAATAAGAGGCTGGAAAAGTTAATTGTGCATATAAGGAACAGCTGGAGGACCAATTTGTAACTTATTAGGTCAATTGGGAACATGATTGGGTATAAAAAGAGCCTCTCAGAGCGGCAGTGTCTCTCAGAAGTCAAGATGGGCAGAGGATCACCAATTCCCCCAATGCTGCAGCGAAAAATACTGGAGCAATATCAGAAAGGAGTTTCTGTTTGCAAAAATTGCAAAGAGTTTAAAGTTATCATCATCTACAGTGCATATCAACAATCTCTGTTTGTAAGGGTCAAGGCCAGAAAACCATACTGGATGCCCTGATCTTCAGCCCTTAGACAGCACTGCATCTCATACATGAATGCTACTGTAATGAAAATCACAACATGTGCTCAGGAATACTTCCAGAAAACATTGTCGTTGAACACAATCCACCGTGCCATTCGTCGTTGCCGGCTAAAACTCTATAGGTCAAAAAATAAGCCATATCTAAACAGAAGCGGAGGCGTTTTCTCTGGGCCAAGGCTCATTTAGGGGCCGTTCACATGTCGCGCCTAAAAACGCGTGGAAAACGCTAGCGTTGCTTTCTCCTTCTTTCCAAAGCGCTCGGCCACTTGCGCTCCTGAGGCATCTGATGTTGCTGTGTGTAATGAATGAAATGAATATAATTTACAAGCTTCACTTCTTGAATGGAATTAGTGAAATAAATAAACTTTTTGATGATATTCTAATTACCGGTATATGACCAGCACCTGTAGTTTGAGGCAAACGTTGCAGTAAATAGTTAGTTAGTTAGTTAATAGTGAGAATTGGTCCCCAAACTAAAGTCTGATCAATAAGTTAATTCAGTATTAATGTCAAGTCAGTTTTCATCCACAAAATATTTAATTAACAGACTGTGTATTCATATACTTTTGAGTATATATTTGATTGTGTATTTTGTAGTTATTGTTCACAAATTATATTTGTATTTGTTGTCTGAATGCTGTTTTCTCTTGTCTTTATTCTTAATCTTCTTCAGATCACGATCGACTACAGAATGAGAAGAGCAGACTACAGAATGAGAAGAGAAGACTACAACATGGTGAATTTATCTTTATTACATTAATAATTCATTATTCATTTAAAGTCAGCCATAAAACACTGTTTTAACTGTGTATTAACTTTATTTTGTGTATATCTTGGATCTGGTAAATGGTCACCAGTTGTTTATATAATGTATATTTATTCAGATGATGTTATGGCTGGTTGCAAAAACAATATATAACAAAAGCTGTATTTTTTTAGTGAACACAAAAGAAACCGAGCGTACTGGCGAAAAACACAGAAAACTGAGCAACCAACTTAAAAATGATTTATTATATTTATTAGAAGTTATTTTAAATGCTGTTAGTGAGTAGTCGAGTAGATATCCTCAAACGCTCAATTTTACGACAGGTTTATTCATCATTCATCCAAGGAGAGTTAAACCGATGAGCTGCTCTGGATTTCATTGGAGCAACTTCATCCAAGATTTAAAAAGTCAATACTCATAAAAAAAGAAAGGTTAGGCGAGACTTAATTACCAGTCTACAAGATGATTAATTTTAATTAATACATATGTTAAATATAATACAATTATGATCTGAAATAAAAAGATCCTCATATAGATAGATAGATCAGAACCAATATTTAAGACTAAAAACAAGATTTAAAGTATGTCCCGTTATATGAGTAGGACCAGTAACAGGTAATCACAACTCTAGAGAGATTAAGAATAGATTATAAAAAATCACTAAAATCATCTAAGAAGGAGTTATTAGGGCCAGGTGGACGATCAATTAAAATACAGTAAAAGGGATCCATATGATCAACTTGAATCATTTGCAATTCAAAGGAAGAGAAAGACCCAGTATTAACTACCCAGCAGAAGAAAAAAAATGTTTCTAAACACCGCATTGAGTTCACCACGGCCTGAAATTATCTGCAGACTAATAGAGAATTGGTGGGTTTTTGTTAAATGTGAGCCAAAATCATCACAAATAAAAGAACCAAAGACTTAAACTACTTCAGTCTGTGTGCACTGAATTTATGTAATACACATGTTTCACACTTTGAGTTGAATTAATGAATATATGAACGTTCCCACGACTTTCTAATTTATTGAGATGCACCTGTAAATATATACACAGAAATGAACTGGTAAGACTGCAACAGAGCAAATTTAGAAAATATATGAAATAACATTTATTGAATTACATTGAATAAAATATCAGTTAATTACAAAATGTTTGTATAAAGTGTTGTGAATGATCACTATCCATTCCTTATTTTGTTTGATTTTTAATTTTCAAATACTGAGTAACAAAAATGTTTTCTATGTGTTCCCTTTCTAACAAGATTTTAATGTTTGACTCTAATCATAATGTCAAACCTGATACTTATCTAACCAAAAATATCTAAACCTTGACAAAAGGTAGTCTTTAAGAATGTTTAGATATATATCTAAATGCAAAACCTACATAAATGTAGAAATTATGTCTAAAAACAGCCTCTGTATATATCTGTACAGGGTCGTAATACAAGAGGTTATGCAATATTACACAAGTTTTTATTTTTTAATGCCACCAGATGACCCAATTCTCACTTCACAAAATGTTTTTTAAATGCCTTCACTCTATTTTAATTTAAAATATTGCATTTATTAAAATAAAATAGTAAATAAAGAAAGAAATAAAATATATATATATATATATATATATGAATTCTAATGGCGAAAATAGCTCATTAAAATTGTATAAATATTGCATAGTATCATAAAATTCCCTCAAAATCGTAAATAATAATAAAAAAATATTATTGAACAAAAATATATTACATTTAATCTCCTGGGAAAAAAAGGTCACTTTTGACCACAAATGAGGCAAGTGTGTCTCCTAAACGAAGAGGCCAGAGGGTTAACAAACATTATATAATGCTTAACAGATCACTACTTAATATATATTCAAATAACTAGAAACATAAAATGATGTGTGGTTAATGTTTACTAAACATTATCTAATGATCAACAGATAATTAATGTAAATTACAATGTTCATAAATGTCATTAAACTTAATTCATATGATCATGCAAGTTTTGAAAATCTACAGATGATTTTAACAGATGTTATACAACGATTGAAAGCTTTTGTTAATGTTCAACACTTTTGCTGCGGTTGAGGTGTGAGATGGTGAAGGTTAGAGTTTGGTGGGTGTTTAAGGGATGGGTAAGAGGTCAAGAGTGTAGAGGGGTCAGTTTGGTTACTATAAGAGAACATGGTTCAATCTGTTTATATTACATTGTTTTGATAAATTAACAAGTTTTTTTTCTTGAAAAAAAGATTTGTTTTCTGCTGCTGATATATGATTAAAGGAAGTCCCTGTTTAATGATATTGTATATTAATATAAGTGTTGAGGCAACAAGAACATGTTTTTCACCCAAATTATAATGTGTGTTACGTCATTAAGAAGCATTTACATAAACTTAACTAATCACTCTTTACACAAACATTGTTACAGCAGCTAAAAGTCTAATGATCATAAAGATACTGAAAGATTATTAAACGTTTATAAACATTTACAAATGATGAATAGTTTCCACTTTAGATTGGCTTCTGCAAAAACATGAACAAATAATTAATAAATAATTTGTAAAGATGTGTGAATAGAAGACGTCTACACAACAAACTTAGACCAAATATATGAACTTTACAGACTGTTAATGAATTAACAGTTAATGAATAATATTATAACATGAATAGTTCACTGAATAATAAAGAGTTAAAAATGACTGATTAAGCTATTTAATAAACATTTGTAAATGTAAAGAAGAGCATTATGTGATATGAACTGAAGTTTAATGACATTTGTTAGTATTCACAAGTACAGTAACAAATAAGCTTGTAATCACTGTTTAATTTCTGTTAAAATTATTTGTAGATTTTTAAAAAGTGCATGATCATATGAAATTGAAAGTTTAATGATATTTGTAAAAATGATCTGTTAATCATTAGGTAACTTTTAATAAGTACATTAGTAAACCTTAACAAGCACATTATCTCATATTTCTAGCTATACACACACAGCCCCTGATACACACTCCTGTGAAGTTAACACACACTACACACAACTACATGATCATTACTTGTTTGTCAGAGTAATAAATATGACAGAACTTTAATCTTCTTTTCTCATCTTTTTCTGAATTTTCTTTAGAACGTGATCAACTGAAGACAATCATACCTAAAGGTGAATTTGTTTTATAATGCTTAATTTTAAAATATAAATTATTAACTTTGAATTATTCTGCAAAACAGTGAATGAACATGCTGTGCATTCATATGTGTATTCAATTAATTATACTTTATTATAAGATATATAAACTGTCTAAAGTCACCTTGGATTTTGTTGGTCTTCAAGAGATGATTTCATTATTGATCTAAAGATGAAGCTTTCATAACTTTATATTTTTTCTGTTTTTAGCTCTCACACATTTAAGAACACACAAGGGTGAGTAAAAGGCATAATTGTTTATTTTAATAAAGGCACGTTTCATGGCATAATTATTTATTTAAATATACATTATTTATAATAATTATTTATCAAAATTATGAACATTATTGTTTATAATATAATGTATTAAATGATAAGTGGTGTATCTTTATAATATATTATATTTGTCTAGTAAAGTTCTCATGAGTCCTATAAAAATAAGTAATTGTCTTTATTTCATGATATACTCAACTTTAAAGCAGATTTTTCAATATTTTCCACAGTGAATGTGATTCTGGATGCTGATACGGCTCATCCTCGTCTCACCGTGTCTGATGATGGGAAACAAGTGAGAGATGGAAAGAGACGAACAGAAAGAGTGAATAGAGGAAAAGACAGATTTGATATATATCTTGGTGTTCTTGGGAAGGATGGATTCTCCTCGGGGTGTTTCTACTTTGAGGTGAAGGTGAAGGAACAAACTAGGTGGGATTTAGGAGTGAGCAGAGAATCTGTGAACAGGAAGGGCTGGATCAGTCTGAGTCCTGAGGATGGATACTGGACTGTGGGTCTGTGTAATGGAAAGTATCAGGCTTATGAGTCTTCAGATGTCTCTCTTTCTCTGAGTGTGAATCCTCAGAGGATCGGTGTGTTTGTGGATTATGAGAAGGGTCTCGTCTCCTTTTGTGATGTGGAGTCCATGTCTCATATCTACTCTTTCACTAATCAGTCTTTTGATGAGAAACTCTATCCATTTGTTTGTTTGGGGTATCGGTATAATACAAGCCCCACTCCACTGATTATCTGTGATGATTATTAATGAGATCAGTGACTGAATTTACATGATCCACTGAAATAAACCAAAATACAATTTAAACAGTGTAACAGCAATAAATATTAAATATTATTTGCGCTTCCAGTCAAAAATATGGTCACACAAGGGTGATTTTATGTTTTCTGTGATCTTAAAATGTTTTGGTTTTAAGACGTCTGCCTTAAATGTGTAAAATTACTTTTTTTTTTTTTTCTTTTTTTATAAATATAAATAATGCCTATATATACATATGAATTTCTTTATGAGACAGTGACTTTATGATGAATAATGTTTTGATCTGTAGATGATGAATGAAAAGCGTCATGAAGAGCTCATCGTGCAGTTAACTGTTTCTCCTTCAACACTGTTTGCTGTCGGTGGATGAATGTTTTTAATTATTGTTTTTTTTTTTTTTTTTTGATTTCTCATTGATTTTCTATTTCATTGAATTACAGTTAAATGAAATTTAAATTGAGTGCCAAGCTCCTAAAAGAACTGATACACACAGAGTACCTGGTTTAGTTCACCTTGTGTTTGTGTTATTTGGACTTTTAGGTTACATTCTGCCCTGTTTTGTTCCTGTTTCCTGTTCTGTTTGTAGTCCTTCTGTAGTTTTTCTTATTGAGTAGTTATTATTAGTAGAATTATTGTTTGTGTAATAAATACTGTATTTAGATCATATTCTTCTCTTTAGTTCTGTAATCCAAGTCTTCTGAAGCTAATCATTGATCATCATCTTTCTGACAGAGTTCACAAATATCTGAGTGAAATGTCTGATGTGAATTCAGTACTGTAACATCTTTCATTCAACACTTTTATATAAAATATTATAATATGTGCTCAGTATGTGAGTCTCTACTTTTTGTTAAAAACGTATTATTTTAGAATAATTTTCTGAATTCTCTCTTCCAAACAAACAAACAAACAAACAAAATTTCAATATAGTCCTATTTTTAACAGCTGTTGAGAAAACACATGAATACAATAAAACCAAACTGAAGTATTCAATCAAGGATCATTTGCAGCTTTAGATAATATTTCATATTTAAAATGAAAGTATTTTTCAGTCAGTGTCAGTAAACAGCAGCTGCTCATATGACAGTTTATCTCCTAAAGTCTGACAGCGTGTTTCTATCTGTCTTTGTGAAATATTTGAAAAAACATTAAATTAATACACAATATTTAATCATATAAAGGGGAAAGAGTTAATAAACGTGCAAGTGCAAAAAGTGCAGTTATTACTATTAAAATAATACAGATTATTAAATGAGATTTAAATGAGCTCTGTTTAATTTTTCTAATTTCATTAATGAGCTCATTTTAAAGGCTTGTATAGAAACTATCACTGGGTAAAATTATAAACCATCAAAAAAAATTATATATTATTTGTTATCTTTAATTAATATAAATGTGCAACTGTCTTGTTGATACTCAAAAGCACGTTTTATATTTGATCCGATTTAATTTATTTTTCTGTCTTGTCATTGAGCAAAAGTAAATGATTTACTTAATTGGAAGTAAATTTAAATTTTGTTGGTTTAATTGAAACTATTTGTTACACATTAAATCAATAATTTGGCGTTCTGTGATAACCACGTGACCGCTGACGTCATCGAGGCTGGGTTTGAGAACTTTCTGATCGACGGCCATCTTGTGTTCCTCACAAAATTACATTTTAAACCAATTTTCACTATTAACTTTTCTAAATTCTTCCTCAAATTCCAAAAGTGGAAATTGTCAATGAGTGTTGAAGATTTCAATGTGATGTAATTAACATTTAAAACTGTTTGACTCTCAAGAGTGTAAATGTAGTAATTCAGTGACATTTAACAGTAAAATCACATTCTGAAGGTGAAGAAACTGCTTCATTTATACAATGTAGATTTGTATTTATTTGGATATTTGATTAAAAAACATGTAAAACAAATTCAATCCAAATAAATCTATACTGATAATTTGATGTATAATCATATAAAAATATATTGAGTTGAAAATTCATTTTTAGTTCCAGTTGACTATAGAAATCAGTTGAGAAGTAAATAAATCGATTACATGTAACAAGTTGATGTAATTTAAGTTGATCCAACGACACATTTTGTTCAGTGTACATTAGTATTTTTTGTTTATTATGTTCTAATACACAATAAAAACATTATCATTGCAATAATCATATAATAAGGTCCAAAAGTGAAAATGTCACATTTTGATTTATCAACACTCGGAGCAAAAAAATTCACTTCTTTGAGTCATCATTTAAGTTCAGTGATACAGAAATGTAAAACTAATCCAGTAATAACTTATTTACAATCGTCTTATGAATGCTCATATCAGCAGAACTAATTCAGACACAATTATGAAACAGGATTTTGAAAAATGTAAGTAAACTCTATCGACTGCCTGAATTCACAGACGTCTGAATCTGTTTGTGCGTGTGACAGAGTGTGCTGTGCGTTTCAGTTTAACAGTTTTCCTGGAACAGAAAATGATTGTACAGTAGATGTTTTTATGAAAATGTATTTGATGTGTTTGTGTATGTGAATATTTTGAAGCAGAACATTTGCATGTTAACACCATTCTGTGAGTTTATTATAAAACATGTTTTCACTTGTCATATTTCTATTTCAGCATCTGTATCATTCAGAGATGAAGTTCAATTGCTTGACTCTGGTGAACATTAGTGGAATTATGGATTTAATATCAGGAAATGATTTACTCTTTTTTTCTTCTGCACAATCTGACTTTGCTGGAATTGAACTACTGCTTTCGTCTGGTCAGAGGAGAACTGCCCCCAACTGAGCCTGGTTTCTCCCAAGGTTTTTTTCTCCGTTCTGTCACCGATGGAGTTTCGGTTCCTTGCCGCTGTCGCCTCTGGCTTGCTTAGTTGGGGTCACTTCATCTACAGCGATATCGTTGACTTGATTGCAAATAAATGCACAGACACTATTTAACTGAACAGAGATGACATCACTGAATTCAATAATGAACTGCCTTTAACTGTCATTTTTCATCATTGACACTGTTTTCCTTATGAATGTTGTTCAGTTGCTTTGACGCAATGTATTTTGTTTAAAGCGCTAAATAAATAAAGGTGACTTGACTTGACTTGACTAGAAGAGTTGTGTTTTAAAGAGATGAAGTGTGTGCTTATTAAAGAAAGAGGGAGGAAGATGTAATAATTATGCAAGGAATACAGTAAGTTATTTATGTGGTTATTTTTGAAATGACAGACTCACTGTACATTATCTGACTTATTACACAGCTACTCACCAAATAAACAAAGAAATCATCATAATATTGATCTAGATTTTCTAGATAGTGCAAACCTTGCTGTTTTACGTGGATACGTGTGGAATGAGGAAAAAGGTTTCTTAGGAAAGGTGTGTCTCTTGTTGTTTCTGCTGCTGGTTTATCACAAGAGATCAAGTACATGAGAATCTTAACATCTGGTATTTAATAAACCTGTAAGAACTTGTAGACCTCGTGGATCATCAGACATGCCTCATTTGATTTAAAGGGAGAGCTCACCCAAAAATGAATAGTTTGCCATCTTTTACTCACCGCCATGTCCTTTCAAGCTTCCTTGTTTGGTTGTAATGTTGTTTCAATAAATGAAAAAAACTTAAAAAACACTACTTTCTTTTTTTTTTCTTTTTTTTTACTTTATTATGAACAATGCACAGGACAATAGAGAACACAACAAATACTGTGCAAACTGCACAACAAAAAAAGACACGTACAGACCAGAGGATAAAAACATATTACTTTATAGAAGGGGAAAATTAAAATATATTCAGTTCCTTCAGGAGATGAAATGTTCTTGTAGCCTTCATATTTTGCATGTTTTCTATTGTTTTGTAAAATGTTTTAAAGTCCAGATGGTATTTTCCGAAGATAATAAACAGTTGAATAACAAAAATTTAAGTTTTGGACAAACCACATAAATAAAAGTATAACATGACATCAAAAATATTGATTCTGATGTTTACATTCAATTTTGTGATTATAAATTCTTCCAAATCAGACCAAAAATATTTTGTGTACATACAGTGATAAAATTAATGAAAAATAGTCTCCCTATTTGATTGGCAAAAGACACAAGACTCTTCTATGTTTATTTTAAATCTTCTTAGCGTATCTTTAACAGGATAAATTTGATGTAAAATTAACAATGAATCTTCTTTTATTTTATTATTAATACAATATTTATAAATAGTAGTATTTGATTTTTCCCAATTTAAATCACTCATGGTTGAATACCAAAAAAAAACTTTGCAGCAGGTGGAACTGAGCATGAAATTTGATTTCTAATATATTTATTGGTGTATTCTTTCTTTGTAATGTCTGTATCTCCAATAAAAATTCTATTAAATTCAGCACTAATATCTGTCAATGATATGTGTTTTAGAATTTGAAGTGAACCTGTAGGGATTGCATCAAATACAACTGCGTATTCTTTTGGTGTCACTGAAGTTAAAGATCTGAAGAAATTCTGAATATGACATGATCAAACCATCTTTGTTCAATAACTGTCCTACCAACAGAATGCCTCTATCAAACCATGGCTGACAAAACAGAGACTTCTTTTTATAAAGAATTTCTTTATTATTCCAAATAAAGCATCTATGCGGACTAAAGTTGTGTTTATAGATCAATATCCAAGATAGAAGGGCTTGTTTGTGAAGGTCAGCTAATTTCAAGGGAATTTTATCAATAGAAAAATTACATTTCAGTAGAAAATGTATGCCACCAAGAGTATTGAACAGATATGATGGAAAAGCGTTCCAGATGCTGTCAGGGCTTTTCAAGAATTCTATAATCCATTTAATTTTAAAAGTATTATTTATAGTATGAAAATCCAGCACTTCCAGACCACCTTGGTCTCTACATCCTGTGATAACATCTTTTTTGAGATAATGTTTTTTTTTCCTCCAGATATAATCATACAGTATTTTATCCAATTCTTTAATTGTATTTTTTGGGATATCCAGCGATAAGGCAACATATACAGAGCGTGATATACCTTCTGCCTTTGATATTAAGACCCTGCCAAATAGAGACAAGTCTCTCATTAGTCTCTCATTAACCATGAATTTAGTTTAGATTCTATTTTTTTAACAATTGGATCAAAATTTAACTTATGACGTTCCTCTTTATTTTTACAAATTACAATTCCAAGATATGTCACTTTTTCATTAATTGGTATTCCATCAAAATTGGCCAGATTGCAATTTTTCAGGGGGAACAAAACTGATTTATTAATGTTCATTACCAACCCTGATACATCACTACATTTTTTGATACTATTTACTGCAGTCCCAATTTGGTTCCGGTCACTTAAAAAGATGGCTGTGTCATCTGCAAGTTGGCATATTTTAAACTATTTACCAACAGCATTAATTCCTGAAAAGGGAGACAATTTTATGTGTGTAGCCATCGTTTGAGCAGCTAAGAGAAACAAAAATGGTGGTGTCTAATACCACGTGATATACTAAATCTTTCTGATGTTCCTGTTTTCAGTTCAACAGAACTAGAACATCCATTATATAGGTTTAGTATAAGGTTTGAATTGCCTTATAAAAATAGTTATCAAAACCAAAAAAGGAAATAGATTTTAATATAAAGTTATGCTCGATGGTATCAAAAGCCTTATAAAAGTCAATGAATAGTATGAAGCTATTATTCGGAAGGAGGTCACTGTAATCTATCATGTCTAAAATTAAACTTATGTTATTGCTTATGTGTCTTTTGGGCATAAAGCCAGATTGTTGTTCATCTATAATTTGGTTCAGGCTATGTTTAAGTCTTTTTGCAAAAATTAAAGCAAATAACTTTGCATCATTGTTAAGAAAACTAATGGGTCTCCAGTTTTCAATGTGTAATTTATTCTTATTTGGTTTAGGAATTAAAGTAATCACGCCCTGTTTCATAGTCGGAGGAAGTTCACCTTTTTCAACAGCTTCTTCAAACACAGACAGCAGGAAAGGAGAGAGTTTGTCATTAAATACTTTATAAAATTATCCCGTTAAGCCATCATTCCCGGGCGTTTTATTGTCTTTTAAAAGTTTAACACATCACTTCATTTATTTTCTTAGCATTTGTGGAGATGTTTATTTAAAAACTAATCTATGCCAGAACCTGTGGAAGCGAATGAGTATAAATCCTTATAAAAGCTAGCAACATGTTTTGAGATTACCTTATGATTATTGGTAATACTTCCATTGACTGACAAATTACTTATTGAATTATATTCAGCATTTCTCCTTTCTAATCCAAAAAAGTACTTTGTATTTTTCTCTCCTTTTTCAATCCATTTACATCTGGATCTAACAAAGGCACCTTTAGTTTTTTCTATGTATATGTCGTCTACTTTACTTTGTAATAAAATCAGATTTTCTTTCTCATGTTCATTAAGATTACCGCTAGATTTTATTTGTAAATTTAATATTGCTTTAATGACTTGTGATTCATTTTCTCTTTTTTGCTTTGCTAAATACTTCCCTTTTTTAATAGCCATCTTGCGAATTTCAAATTTTTGTTAGTTCCCAATTTTGTCCATAGTTATCAGAATTACAGGCTTGTTTCCAAAATGTTTCAATGATCCTAATAATTTCTAGTTTAAAATCTAAGTTGTTAAGTAATGAATTGTTAAGTTTCCAGTAACTGGAAGTATTATTCTGAGAAAAACAATTGCTCAAGTAAATTTTAATAAGTATAAGTTTATGGTCAGTTAATACAGCTGGTTCTATCATAACATCTTTGACCTTATCTTCAAGGTCATTGGAGATGAGCCAAAAATCTATGCGTGACTGCAAAGACAGACTTCTATTGCTCCAAGTATACATTCTCTGTGATTTGTTCCTTTCACGCCAAATATCCATAAGTCCTAGACGCAAACATGTATTTCTAAGTTCACAATTTATGTTTGCAGGTTTTGGAGGCCATCTATCCAAGTTATCATCAAAAACTGTATTAAAATCACCTCCCCATAAAACCTTAGCTTCTGAAAATTTCTAATTAAACTGACAAATTCTTGCCTCCACATTTTTAAAGAGAGTCTGATTTCTAATTTTGTCATTGGTGGCATAAATATTAACCATTATAAATTGTTTCTGCTACAATTCACATACTAAAATAATTAATCTTCCTGAAACGTCTTTTTCACTATGTAGAATTTGACCCTTAAAGTTTCCTTTTAAAATAGCCACGCCTGCTGATCGATTATCTCCATTCGAAAACCATATTTCACTCCCCCATTGGTTCTTCCAAAAAGATTAAGATTAGTAAAATAAAAGTCTGCATTTTTAGCTCTGCAGTACAAAAAAAAGCTTTCCTAATAAGTTAATCTCTTAAACCTCTGGCATTGACAGAACAAACATAAAGAGACATCAAGAAAAAAGACAAAAGTCCGGCTGAAATAAGCGGCTTTGCCTTCTTTTCTGGCTTGGTCCACCGCGGGCCACAGTCGATTCCTTGCTTCCTTGTCTGCGGCTTTGAGATCCTCCTTGAAGGGTAAGCCTCAAGTTTGCAGAAAGGGACTCTGCCTGGCGTGTTTCCAAATGAGATCCCTCGCCGTTCTTGAAGTAAATCTGATGATGATCGGCCGTGGATTCCCCCGCTGATCCTCCGAGTCCTCTGAGTCGGTCGAGTCGGTGTACGATGTCCACCGCCGCCATCACTTAGTTCCTCTGCTCCTCTGGGACCACGGCTCTGCAGACCTCCTTCACTCTCTCTTTCACCTTTTCCGAGGAGTTTTCAGCCACCCCATGAAGTCACAGGCATCACCTACGGCTGTATCGTTCCTGGTCGTTCATCCGCTATTCCAGTTCTGCAGCTTTTTTCTTATTCTTATTCCATATTTTCTTTTTTTAGACTTTTGTTTTCTTTTTTCAGACCCATAACATCAGAATGAATTGAGTTTAAACTTTCGCAGATGCTCTCAATTTCTTTGGAGTTGTTCTTTATCATTATTTCCAGGTGGTCTGCTCGGTTATTGATTTTTTCTGAAAGAATCTGTATAATGTTGTTCTGGACTTCCATTAAGCTTGGCTCTGAAGCCGCGGCTGGGTCAACATTCTTTGTTTTTTACGGTCCAGGGGTCTTACTTGGTGTACTAGGAGAAGATTCACATCTTCCTCCAACTTTACAGGCGTATGAGTGAGTTTCAAATCCACAGAGAAATACATCTAGATTTAGTCTTTTCTTAGCATTTTATTTAAGAGTTAGACTGTTTTTTAATATATATTTACATTTTAAGTATATTATATAATTTAGAAATATTCTCTATATTGTCTCGGTAATAATTTAAATATTAAACATGTTAAATATAAAGTCATCCTGCAGGTGACCTTTCATATCTTTTGAGTGTCGAAGCATTTCAAGCTTTAGTGTGTTTTACTGTGATTGAGCAGTTCATTGTATTAGACAAATATTAGAAGCATGCTTTAGTGTTTGGATGTGTAGGATTGTAATTATGAATGGATGATTTTTCTAGTCATTGCTTATAGGAGCAGCCACCCACATCACAGCATCAAGACCATGAGTTTTGCACAGAAAAGCATCACTCACTCTCTAGAAAATGTAAAATTGTTAAAAATGTGATGACAGGCGCTAGGCGAGATGAAGACAAACATGGTCGTTTCAGTAGTCTTGTTTTAGTAAGCTGAATCCAGCATGCTTTCCAGATTTCAGTGGATTTGATGTTTTGTGCTGCAGAAAGTAGTTTTTTGTTTAAGAGCATAACTAAAGACTCACATGAGGAAATTCCACAGCTCTGCGTGCAGAGATCCGTTACTTCCTGTCTGCCGTGTTCTTGGATTAACATGCATCTTAAAGTGCACGCTGAAGTTTATTTCACACTAAACTAGACTTTACTGATGGTTACGTCAGCGGTGCCTTCTTGCTAAAGCAGTGACTGATGCTAGAGAGTCATGGGAGGTTGATAATAGGGCTGGGTTTTGTGACAAACTTCACAATTAGTTTTGATTTTGATTTGCAATCTTGTGATTCAGTACAATACTGATTCGGTTGGATGTATAGTAGGGATGTCATTTTCCATGATCAGTCCTCATTTAAATGAATGATCATTTGATTAATTAATTGTTAACCTCAATTCTGCAAAATGCATCTATTGCAGTGGTTTATAGCGTGACGTGATGAGCAAATGCCTCCTTAAACACCAGCTTCCTCACCCCAGTGAAAGGGTTTTTAGTCTGAATAAAAGGCTAATAGCAGGATTGTAAAATTAATTGATGATTAATTGATGATAATCATTTATAAAAACGATGAGAGCGTGCAGTAGTTTCATTTGGGATCATTTCACTTTAAATGGAGTTTGTTGGCAGTTTTCTGTCTGTCTGAGAAACTGCTGAATGCACCTTTTTAAATGGATTCATGGTGTTCTTTGTATTTTGAAATGCAATAGCAATGTTTGCGATTGATATTATCGCCATTTAAAATAAAATTATCCCAAACGTAGGTGCTGTGTTTTGCGTTAGTGATTGTCTTCCTCTGTTGATCACATGAAACATGTTTTTGTGAATATTATCACTCAAGTGAGGTACAAAGCTTTGTTTCTAAGAGAAATAATTGGTTAGCAGGCAAGTGTTGTATCGCGACCATGCTTTTGCATGCATGCCGTTAAGTGCTGTAACAGCTTCGTGTTCTGTTTTGTGGGTTGGATGCAAATTTAAAAAAATGTATTAAATATAAATAATTCAGTAAGTAAAATTCACTTTAATCCGTTTTTGCATCTCTTTTACAGCTGCAAAAAAATAAATTAGACCATATTCTTTGTACTTTCCAAAATGACAGAAAGCATTGTTAGTGTAAACTAATATAATTATTTTATAGAAATATCATGGGTTTCTGACTTTTATTTCTCCTCAATTTAAACACGGTTTGTTTTGTTAGACAAGGCACGTCAAGTTTGTTATTTGGGGCGACATGATTTGAAAGTGGGGGAAAATTTTGTGATCATTAAGAATTAATCCCTAACATATGTATTTTTCCCTCATTTTATAGGGTTCCTGTGGCTACTTAAAGTCTTATGATTTCAGGAGGTCTTAAAATTTGGGGACGAATAGTCCAGAATTTGTGATTTGGTTTAATGTGACCGTTCAAAAGGCGATGGTTAATAAACACAAGCGCTGCACGTTTCAGAGTCTGGTGCTGCGCGGCTTTGTGTTCTGCAAACATGCAGAGCTGAATAAGTGAACTGGTGGATCAATAAAAAGATGATGATGCATTATAAAAATCTAAACCATAAAACTTATTATTTTTTAATTGATATAGGCCAGGGGCGTCGCTAGGCCCTTTTTAGGGGGGCTTCAGCCCCCCTAAACTTATGCCCAGCCCCCCTAAAAAATTATTTGATTAATTAATTAGTGATCGCTTCAGTCCCCTTTAAAAACTCATTTGAGACGGTGGCAAGCTGCATCAAGTTCCGGCTCCTCCCCTTATCTGAGTCTGCATGGATTCAGCGCGTTTTTCAATCCACAGGGGCGCCGAGCAGAGCGAACATCAGAGAGTACAAGGTGTGTGTGTGTGTGTGCGTGTGTGTGTGTGCGTGTGGTGTGTGTGTTCTCGCATCCAATACCAGTACGTCTTCGCTGCTTTCACTTTCAGCCTTTATCACAGTGTGACAGATGTTTTTTCTTCCAACAAAAATGAAGCGATTAACACCCATGAAAACATACTTTAGAAAACGATCATGATTTATTTTAATTTACTTTTTGAAATTTAAAACATATTATTGTGTATTTCGGCATTACATTATGCAGCCATGCAAAAGAAATTATTAACGACACACATCATTGTCTGAAAGTACTAAATGGCACAGAGAGAGAAACATCATGTGGAGTTATTTTGTTTTCTATTATTAAACATAATTTTGTATTAAGTAATAATTAGTCATTAGTGTATCATGATACATATATTACAGTAAGAGTAAAGGGATCTGTGATTTTTTTTATTTTATTTTTTTAAGTAATTGATTTATAGAAGTGGCAAATTGATAATGATGTTATTTTCAATAAATATAAATAAATATAGAACAGATTAAACATATTGCCAATAGACAATTACATTAATACATGTTTTGTCTATATTCTTAATGAATATTAGCTGGTTAGTTAAATGATTTGAAATGAAATAAATGTTCAGGGGGTGACTTGATGTATAACCAACCGTATTGTTGATTATAAAGGCTAAAAAGCTAAAAATTAATAATAATAATAATAATAATAATAATAAAATATAATAATTTATATTTCATTGTAGATGGATATACAACATTTTTTTTTGTCGTGCGGGAGTAGGTCTGCAAATGAGCAACAGTCAGGTGAGAATAGAACAGACAGCCTCACACACACACACACACACAATACCACTGTGTTCCCAAGATTCATTGCAGTCATTGAACCCTTATGTTGTTTTAATTTTCTGCCAATTTCCATGTACATTTCATAAGAAAAAGCAGTGGTATCATCAAAGGATAAACATGAATGTCCTAATACTGAATCAGGAAGTCTTTATTGTAAAAAAAATTAAAATAAAAAATCCAATTCAAAATTTTCCAGTGACTGGTCACATCTAAAAAACTGTATTAGTTTTTTTTACAGTGTTATATATGGCTCAGTCAGTACTCCTACTCCCATATATGAAATACAGGGAATATAATGGAATAGTGGATTGCAATAAGGTTAGTAGTATACAACCCTACCCTAATAGTAAAATAATATTTTTTAATCATACCCTTATTGGGGGCTGAGCCCCCCTAAAATCAAAATCTTAGAATCGCCCCTGATATAGGCTAAGACTTTTTCATTTTAAAAGTGACAAAACACAAATATGGTTGTGATTTATTGGATGGGAGTGGTGCTACAAATAAAGTTAAAGTTAATTTAATTTGTTCACACATCAACTGAAAACAGCATAGACCGATTCTTGGGACTTAATGATCAATATGAGTTAAAATCGAGAAATCGGTATTTTTATCCCAGCATTAGTTTAGGTGTCTGAGGTGTTTTTTAGCATGTAATGCTGCTTAACAAATGTTATCATAATTCACTAAATAAACTTTCTTTAGTTGCAAGATTAGTCATACACTGGGGAAAAAAAATCTGGTTTAGGATTTCCTTTGAAACAATTTTCACTCAAAATTTGCTAGTAAATTTCACAACTCAAAACAATCAATAGTTAACAGTGCTGCTGAAGACTCGTCAGTAAACGGTCCATGTGTGAACGTCTCCTCCATTAAGTGCGCTCTGCTGTAGTGTAACTGTAATGTGGGCCGCTGGGGTGAGAACGGCACACATGCACGCGCGTGTCCTCCAGTATGCATGCTAATTTGTGGCTTTGTCAAAGTCTTTGTGGTCTTTTTGTTTTCCACATTATTTTTTGTTGCCGTTTTCTGTTGTCAGAGATGGTTCCAGTGGGTGTGTTGTTTGCCAGCTGGGTGTTCCTCCTCTAGTTATTGTGAGCGTGTGGCAGCCGTGGGTGCGCTTTTATTCCAGCCGTGTTTGCATTAGTGTACATACAAACACAGCCAAGCGTGTAAATGCTGCCCTCCACCAGCTTGAGGCAGACGGCTCGCTGTGTGGTTTAACGTCTTGGCTGAAGCATGACTGATTTGGGAAAGGATGCTTTGGGGAGAACATCAGAAAGCAGATGAGATCTGATGGCGTTTGAGCAAGGATTCAAGGACACGGTGCTTTATGGAACCTGATGTAGACAATTAGTCTGACATGATATTTATTACAGTTAATATAATGACAGATATTAAAGCTTGTTTGCTTACACCAAAAAAAGAAAACCATCATTTACTTGCCATCTTCTTGTTCTAAATCTTTAAGACTTTTCCTTTTGAATTTTTGAATTTTAGACAATTATACTGGCAAATCTGTATTTCCGTATATAAAAAGCATCATAAAAGTGGTCCATATTACTCCTACACTAGTCTTCTAAAACTATTCAACTTTTAAAGAGCTAGTTCATCCAAAAATGTCATCAAATATTCTCCCTTATGTTGTTACACAGACATAAAACGTAAAGTATCAAAGTTTTGGTTGCGTGGACTTTGAACTGAGAGACCGAAATTATTATAAATGATATCTTTCAAAGGTGAGTGAAAGTCTTATGGGTTTGGAACAACATCCGTTGAGTATTTGATGACAGAATAAAAATTTCTGAGTGAACTCTCCCTATGGTTTTATTTACTAAAAATCTAGATGCCGATAAAGCTGCTAATATATTCTGTGTTTACATTATAAAAAAGTAGTGTTAAAAGTTTTAGGAGCACATTTTTAAGGAGCACCTTCAAACCACATTCTCAGGCAACTTTTAGCTCATTCAATACCAATTCCAGTAAACTATTTTTTTATGACTAGTGTGATCAATCCAGACTTTTTGGTGCATGCATTTTACGATGCATCAGACTTTTTTTTTTATGCATACAGTATACAGTTTGTGAAATAAAATGAAGATGCTTCGATTATGTGTCATTAAACATGATTTTAAATGTTGGTCTGTGTACACAGGTTTTTCTGAGTCTTATGCCATAAGTGTTGTTTTTACTGTAATAATTTCTTAAAAGTGGATTAAGACCTAAGACCTGTCTATTTTTAGCCATTGTTTATAGGGGCAAACATTCAAAACTTCAGAACCAGTGCTCCAACTGGCTCTTTTTTTAAATGCCTGAACGTGTCTTGCAATTGGTACTTTTCGAAAGTGTCTTTTTTGTAGTTGTATACATTTATACATTTGATGGATGATTTATGCATTTTACAGTCAATCAGATTATACAGTTTATTAATATGTGCATTTAATTCAGGCCAGTTCACAGTACATTATCTTTTATCCTGTGTCTGGTTGGAATGCTAGTCAGATTTTCCTTATTTTAACCCTAAAACATAAGCGCCGCTGTTCTTCTGTCATTGCTGGCTGTACATATGACTGGCTGTGTTGGTTTCAGTGGTGAAGAGGTAGACCAGACTAACATGCAGCTGTTGAAGACTAGGGGGCGCGAAGGGTAACAGATGAGCGGCTGGAGTGATTCTTATTTTTAGCCATGAATCTGAGTGCTTCCTGCTGAGACATTACAACAGCGTCAACTTCCTCACGCAGTTTTCAAACCAAAACAAAGTTGATGACTGATGGGCCGAAGCCAACGTTTTAATAGCAGGATAACCTAATGATAATAAATTGCATTACTTATGCATATTTATCTCCATTTATAATAATAGCAATTGAGACAAACACAATTTACTAGACTCACTAAATATTGAACAACACCAACAAAAAAAAACTGAAATAGAGTTGAGTATTGATGAGTCGATCCCTTCAAGGGCCATTTGTCAATGTAGTGTCAAGTTAACTGGTCAAATATTGGCACATTTTTTGATCAAACTCATAAATTACTTTATTTCGGAGTTGTATGTTGGTTAATTAATGGTACGATGACCCTTTTTGCTCTTTTTCTAGACTTCGTGTCCTTGTTCGACTTGGAGAATGATCTTCCAGATGAGTTGATACCCAACGGAGACCTGGGGCTGATGTCCATGCCCTCTAATGGAGACGGAGGGGTGGGGAGCCGGATGGGGGGCACCGTCCCGGACGCTGCTGCCAAGCACAGGCAGCTGTCCCAGCTCCTGCAGGCAGGAAGCGGCTCTGGTCTGGCTGGAAACCACAGCCCACAGTCTGGAATGGGTGGCCAACTGGGTGCCTTGGGGAAGAGTCCCATGGGTCAGGGCTCACCCGGTCACCAGACCCAACCTCCGAAGCAAGTCGGCAACCCTTCCGGCAACAACAGTCCGGGTATGGGCCTCAATGCAGGTTTCAATCCGGCCATGATGAACAATAACAACCAGGCTCATGGACTCATGGGGCAGAACATGGCTCCGCAGGGGCAGATGATGAATGGTGTGATGGGGCCGACCGGAAGAGGCAGGGCAGCTCCAGGGATGCAGTACCAGGGTCAGACCATGCAGGGAGCACCAGGCGGCGGACAAGGGGTAAACGTTTCTGGCAGTGTATTGGCGGAGACGCTTACCCAGGGTGCACCACAGATGGGGACACACAATGCCATCAATCCCCAGCAAGCTGGAAACATGAACAAGGTAATTCGACACTGCTACTTTTGAAGTTTTGCATCCTAAAAAATTTTTCAGTGTGGTTAGGTTAAATGGTTAGGTAAGCTAACATGAATGCAGATAAAGAAATTGTTTGTTTCAACCAGCTTTGTGTATGTTTATTTTTAAGTTTCAATGTATAATTTCTGTGACAAGCTGAAAGACAGTTGCAACCCTCATATATGATTGAATAAGAAATTAAAAATATAAGCTTTTTACACTTAAAGGTAGTTAATAGGTCACTTTTTTTTTATTTTGCCTGGTAATTTGGATATTCTGTCTGAAACATTGTGCTTCAGATGATTGTAATTGGCATTTGTTTTTTGTTTGGTTTGGTTAATATTGCAGTGGTACTCCGCTATAGTAGTTGTGTTATAATTATCACTTGCTCAACAATGGATCCTCTGCAGTGAATGGGTGCCGTCGAATGAGAGTCCAAACAGCTGATAAAAACCTAACAATAATCCACAGCACTCCAGTCCATCAGTGAACATCTTGTGTGGCAAATCCATTGTTAATTCATCAAGACATTTTAACTAAAACACGAGTCCTCTGTTTTCTCCTGTGAAAAGTCGCCTCATCTGAATCAGGACAGAAATCTGCCTAGATCTGCCTAAATGCTTGCAGATGGGAGAACTAAACACACTGTAGTTTGTTTAATCTTTTAATTCATTGTCCATATGCTTACATTTACATGAATGGATGCGGAAGTATATTACAAGTAAATTATTCATTTACAAGAATGTAAAGGAGAATTCTAACAAATGATGAACTGAACCAATACGGTGTTTTAATCTATGCCAGCTTGCGCTATACAGTTCTGTGAAGGAAAGATTGCACAGAAAGGTAGTTGTGGCTATCGCATGTGTCTGACTGTTGTGGTTTTACAGGAAACCAATCGGAAACCAGTCTTCAACTCTCATTGTGCTGGTGTCACCAGCGAACGCTCTTGGATGAGATGTTGGGTTCATATTGAGAAATCTGCCAGTCTGTGGAGTTTGCCACTGAAATATTGTGAATAACATCACACAGGCTGCCAGTGATCTCGGGTTTCCATATCTGCGGTGTTTGTTCTGAGGTGAATAGATGTGCTGTCGGCAGTGTGGCGTGTGTTTGCATTGCACACAGATTATGAGAGTCACAAGTGCAGGTGAAGTCCACAGCAGAGTGCCAACACTCGTGTCTGTGCTGTCCGCTCGCTCTGACCTATAGCTGCACAGAGGAAATCTGCTTTAGATGTTTCACTAATTCTGACTTCTGTTTATAGAATTATCCAGTCCATCTTCATAATGTCTAAACAAATTAATTAGTTAATCTTTAGCAGTTTAATAACAAAGTTGATATTTTAAACACGTCTTTAATCAAATGAAAATATAACTAATTAATTTTACAGCTGGGTGGTGTGATATGTATGTGCAGTTGGTGAGATATTGCTTTTCTGTTTATATTGCAGTGGAAGTTTTTGTATGCCTGTCAGATTGAACTGATTTATTCTATTTCAGCATGAGAATCAGGAAGGTCATAACTTGCTGCTTTAATGTCGACATGAAATAATTCACCGGTTTGATTTTTTTAATGCATGTTTATTGGTCTTATTGTGAAGAAATCATGCATGCTGTTTTTTTTTTTTTTTTTTTTTTTTTTTTTTTTTTTTTTTAATATAAAGATGTCCTAACTGTGGAATTGCATCCAAGATACTGATTACTGACCCAAAATGTACAAGCCCCAAATTGATTCCTCTTTTGCATCATTTTGCATATTAATGGACATACACCTTTTCAATTTGAACATTCAAGCGATTTTAAAGCATTCAAGCACAAGAAGACACACACAACAAATCCATTCATTGTGTTCTGTATGCACAGTGCGATTTAACAAAAACATTCTGAAGTGTGTCAAATACCCGTCTTGGCAAGTATTCTCAAAAACAGTCAGTTATGTCTTAAGTAAACGTGAACCACTAAGAAAGAAATTAGATGTGTGTCAGGATATTGGATCCAATCATGATATCTTAGAGACTACCCCTAAGGCCATCCTTAAAAATATTCTTGTTTGCCGTAACCCGACCGACCCTGTCAGTTTGGGACAGACTCAATTATCTTTTTATTTTTTTGCTTTTAGGCCGACCGACTTGCTGGTTGTACATTTGCGTTAGGACCGACCAATTTTTTTCTAATACAAAAATTTGTGCTCTGCATTTAACCCATCCGAAGTGCGCACACACAGAGCAGTGAGCACACACCCGGAGCAGTGGGCAGCCATTTATGCTGCGGCACCCGGGGAGCAGTTGGGGGTTCAGAGGGGGGTTATTGAAGGTGGAGAGAGAACTGTACATGCACTCCCCCCACCCACAATTCCTGCCGGCCCGAGACTCGGAACTCACAATCTTTCGATTGCCAGTCCGACTCTCTAACCATTAGGCCACGACTTCCCCGACCACAGCTTCCCCGACTTATATAATTATATTATAGTAAGTATTGTTTACACTATTGGTTAACAGATGTCACACTATGGCCCGTGCGTTCGCTTCGTCTCAGACTCTCATTCACTGTCAGAGTCAATGGTTCGCGCTTGGTAATGACTGCGTCTGCAGTAAACAAAATGTTCGCGGTCACTGTTCAAAGTCATACAGGTTCGGGCACCATTATACATCTAAAAAATTCATTAAAACAGCTCGACACCACTTTTAACTGGGCACAAAGTTTTTTCTCACCTCTTCTCCCATCTAGTCTAAAACTGTATATTCGAAAACACTTTATATTTGAAAATCTTTTGCATGAATCAATTGGACCAACCAACACAGGTTTTGAAACTAAAATAGAAATTGATTTTAATGACCTTTTTTCGGAGCGCGTCCAGGTGTTTTTTTTTTGGGGGGGGGGGGGACACACGTATCTAGACATTCAAAATCGATTTTACAGTTGATTCAATGAACACTTGTCTCTCAAATCAAACAGGATTTTTTTTCAAAGTGAAAACCCAAGAAAGCAAAGTAAACACTCTCTCATTTGTAGGTTGCATTGACACCTAGCGGTAGATGCAAGTAAAACAGTATAACAGTACCTAATTTTTTTTCTTCTCACCTGAAATTCATACAATAAACATGTTTTTGACAAAGATTTCAGTTTGTTTGTGGTCTATATAGCCTGCATCAAAATGAGGTTTGCAATGATCAGTCGACGCCAGACCGCAAATTTAACCACCCGTTAAAGCTTGCCTACCAATGATTAGGGATGCACCGGTTGACCGTCCATAAATTGGAACCGGCCGGTTTTTGCTTAAAATACGCGATCGGCAATCGGCCGGTTTTTGGTCTTCTTTAGGCCGATTTTTCCGGAAGTCCTGAAGCTGCGCGAGCTTACTGTTACCGGTCCAAGCCCTGAACACGAGTAGACCATGAAGAGATGTTCAGATCAACTTCTCACGTGTTGGATGAGAAACGAAACGGACTAAACTGTGACACAATTTTTTTTTTTTTTTTTGTAAAGTGGAACTTGCAAACACGTTTGACAAGCCAGAAGTAAACGACAGTTCTGGATGATTATTTTTATTTTACCTAAAAAATTACATCGACTTAATTTGATTTAAAAATCACCTGCTGTAGCACACTGAGAAAAAGTGTTTCATTCATCCAATTAAAAAAATTTAGGGTAATGATTCACATCTATATTTTTTTACTTGAGAGAATAGTTATTTATTTTTCATTTGCTCAAGTGAAAAAAATATAGATGTGAATCATTGTCCTAATTTTTTTTTTTATTGGATGAATGAAAACACTTTGCATCTTTGTTTTATTCGCACCAACATTATTTGATTTTAACATTTTGGAATAATCTATTTATATAGCATACTTTTATTTAGTCTGTAAATAAAGACACTGGTAAAGACCTTTTTTTATTTAAAACCAAATTTAAAAACTAAAATACTGAATGCTGATCAAGAAATATCTTATTGAATGTGTGTTGATTGTGTGGTTTGGATTGTAGAACTATGCAGTTATTGCCTTTAATTTCACATGGTTACAGTTAATCTTTAAATTTAAGGCCAGTTCTATGTAGTTTCAACCCAATTCAAAAACAAAAGCTAAATGCTGATGTCTGTAATGTAGCTGTTAATTTCAGATGGTTGCAGTTATTGTTTTCAATAGCCAAAAGCCAGTTTGGCCTATTAAATACCAAATAAACATCTTGTTTATGCACACTTTCCTTCTTTCTTGTTTGTTGCTTAAAGATAAAAAAAAAAAAACGTAAATCGGTATTGGGAATCGGCCAATTTGTTTGTAAAAAATCGGAATCGGCCATGAAAAATCATGATCGGTGCATCCCTACCAATGATATGAGAGGAGCAGCTTCAACAAACTCTCAACAAACTAACACTACTAGCCAATCAGAATGATTTGCTCTTATAAACATGAGACATGTATAATAGTATCCAATTGCAGAGTCACAGATCTGATGAAAAAGTGGAGAAGTGCGACCAAATGCTGCAAAGTGAAATGGTCAAAGATCTTCATATAGCGAATATTTACATAGAAAAGCAAATTATGAAGTAGCAGAGTAATCAGGTCTTCTCCGTAAGGACCATGTGATTGCCAGAACAAATTTACTGGGATTTTTGAAAAGGTCCTGTTCACACATTATCTATTAATTAGGTAACTTACCTGTAATTTATGAGTGAAGACTATGTGTGAAAGGGGCTAAACTCTTCTTCTGTATATGCTGTGAATGTGAATTAACGTTCATCTGGAAAAACATTGTGCATTATCTCACCAGATTTGTAACGCAAATCATTTATAAACCTTTGCCAACACAGGAGAATACATCAACCTATGTCTAAACATGCCATGTATTGTACATCGTGATTTCAAAAGAAGTTTGTGCCTGTGGCCAAATATTAAAATTTAATGTATTTAAACATGGTTTAATCACACTGTCAAGTTAAACGTCACAACGTTGTTGGCACACTCTGCAGGTATTTGTTAACCAACTTCAGTACATTGTTTTATATGTTCATATCATGTATAGGCATATTATATTATGTATTTTAACAACGCTGTTCAATAAAATCATGTAATTACTTGGTTTTTATATTTTATTTGAGCCAATTATTATTGCCTCATTGTTAGTTTATATATAAATAGTCATACTGAAGCCTGGTTTGTGTTATTAAAAAATATCATATTACTCAGTTGTCAAAATAATCAGTTGATTACTTGATTACCAAAATAATTAGTTACAGCCTTAGATTAGTTAAAATATTTCTAAATACAACTGGATTGTTTTGCTTTTTGTAATTAAAATAGTATTAAAATATTGTCAAATTGTAGTGAACCAAGTATCTGTATTTTGTCTCATCTCGTGAGCTAGGTGTAATGTCGATAAGTGGTGATCTAGCTCATAATTTACAAGTGTATGATATAGCTTTCATTCTTCATGTAAACCATATATTCATGAAAAAAGTCAGTTTGAATAAAGAAAGCAATGACTTTGCCATAATATCCTTTCAAATGTTAAAGTTGCCACAGTCATTACATGATTTGAATGTGCTGCCCCCATCCACCCACCGAATGTCAATAGTTGTCTGTTACCTGGCTGTTGAAATCGACATTGTCATGCATACGAGACATTGTCGATATACAATAATATCGTCATATCACCCAGACCTAGTCCATTGCCTTGCTTCTCTTCCATTCATGAATTCTCTCCAGTGGTCTCATGGGATAGTAAAGTGTTCATTGAATGTGCTCTTCAGAAACACACAGGACATAGTACCATATTTTTCGGACTATAAGTTGCATTAGTCCAAAAATACGTCATGATGAGGAAAAAAACATATATAAGTCGCACCTGACTATTAGTCGCAGGACCAGCCAAACTATGAAAAAAAGTGCGACTTATAGTCCGGAAAATACGGTAGGTCATCTGGGTACTTCTCTCCTAGAGTTTTTTGAATACTATTAATTCGGACATACTGCTCAGCTCACTTACTGTTTTTCACATACTATATAGTAGAAGTATGCAATTTCGGACACCACACAAGTCTGCTAGGATACTCACCAACACAGGCATGTTGACATCATTTTTGTGTGAATTTGTTCATTTACCATATTTTACGGACTATGTCGCACTTTTTTTCATAGTCAGGTGCGACTTATTTATCAAAATTAATTTGAAATGAACAGAGAAATGAACCAAGAGAAAACATTACCATCTACAGCCACGAGAGGGCTCCTGTAGCCTCTCCCTGAAAACATAGAGCGCCCTCTCATGGCTGTAGACGGTAATGTTTTCTCTGGGTTATAAATAAATGTGACTTATGCGATTTATGTTTTTTTTCCTCGTCATTAAATATTTTTGGACTGATGCGACTTATACTTAGGTGCGACTTATAGTCTGAAAAATACAGTAAGCACAAGTCTTGAAAGAGAACTCCGTATTTGCACGCTGTCTGAGACGTGGGTTTGTGTGCCTCAGATGATTGCACACACATCTTCCCATGGCGTGTAAGTTCTCATTCACATCTTCTGGCTCCTGAATGAGTTTAGTTCACACACAGATAGCAATGTGTGCTGTTCAGGTCTTACCTGCGCTCGTGTGATATAACATTTGCAAAGAGTGTCTGGTTTGTCTACGTTTTTGAAGCCAGACTAAAACTGTTACACCCCTAAGTAAATGAATATATATATGACACACAAATATAATTATATATATATCAAATATAATATAAAATATTCCTTATGTATACATGCATGTGTGTGTATTTATATACCCAATAAAGACACCGTAAACACGTGCATATTATGTAAACCCATGTTTATTTTGGATGTTATTAATCCCGATTAATCATTTGACAGCCATATTTATAACTCTGTCTCCTACATTTTTCTTCCTTATCGTTAAATTTTCTTCTTGTATGTAACATCACATTACCTCCTGATTTTAATATATAGGTTAGAACTCATAATGTATATATCAGTTATTTTACATCAAAAAATAACTGCATCAACTGCAGCCCAAACTTTCACGGGCTAAAGGTTCATAGTCTATTGTCAGTAGCTCACACAAAATGTTGGTTCAATCCAAGCAAGGTTGTGTTTGTCAATTAATTAAATGCACATTAAACAAGTTGAACCCATTGTGAAATGTGTGTATGGAAAAATATTTTGCCTTCACACAAATTTTTATTTACGGCAATTCTTTTTCAAAATTATACATCTGCAGTATTTTTGCCATATTTTGTTTTGTCTTTGTGTTGAGGGATTTTTCAGTGTCAAATATTTTTTTTTTTTTTTGTGTGTGTATTTAATAAACAACTAAACATTAAAAGCCAAATCACCAAAGTGTTTATGGTTGTTGCTAGTTAGAAAAGTCAAATGACTGTGGAAGAGAGGATTTATGTCTTGCTGTTGTAATGGCATCATGGACCGAGTGTCAGAGTGAAAGCGGGAGAGCGTCTGGCAGCAGAGATGTGTATTGCTCAGGACAGAGAGTTCCTCAGTGTGGCACGTTCAGCAGCGGCGCGTGCAGAGCTAATGGCTACGGGCTCGTGTTAGTCATGGTGGGGGATGGGACGGTTTACACACGCTGCTGGAGGAGCTCTGATCTGGTGCTCCGCTGCAGAACCATACAGTGAAAGCATTGCTGAAAAGTGCTCCAAGTAACTCAGGTTTAATGCAGTTATTCCCCTACATGCACTTAATTATGTAGCAGTAAATGTTAAAGTTGATGTGAAATTAACATTCCAATTTTTTTTTATTAATGCATGTTATCATATTGTGAAATATTCATCCATGCATGTTTTTTAACAAAAAAAGAAAAGAAATGTAATGTAAATGCATTACATTTAAAAAAATAACAGTTTTTTTAAATGCTCCAAAAATGGTTAATCATCTGATGAACTTGCTCCATTGTATTTCTGTTGGTGGATGATATCAGAAAATTATTTATACTTGTGTATTCCTTTGGAGTAACTTGAGCTGTTTATTGTTCAAACATTTCAATACCTTGATACTGGTTCCTGAACGATCCTTTTTCAATACCAATTTAATGAAATCTGTTTTAAACAAGATTACATTATAAATCAGTTCAAGCACTTTTTGGTTTTATTTTTTCAGCTTATTCACATGGAGCCACTCCTGAGCCACTGCAGAAAGAAACAAAAAAGCACAACAAATAAATCAGTACCAGTAGTTTTAATAATGTTCAAATAGTTTTCAGTTACGACATCCTTTAAAGGGGGGGTGAAATGCTCGTTTTCACTCAATATCCTGTTAATCTTGAGTACCTATAGAGTAGTACTCCATCCTTCATAACTCCAAAAAATATTTAGTTTTATTATATTCATAAGAGAAAGATAGTCTGTACCGATTTTTCCCGGAAAAACACGAGCGCCTGGAGGCGTGGCGTGTGGGCGGAGATAAAGAATCACGAGCGTGAGTAGGCTTTTGCGTTGAGAGCGTTTGGAAGCTGTGACAGCTGTGAAGGGTGAAACTGAACGAGAGCAGCAGCAACGACTCGCTCTGAGCGAGGCTCGAACCCGGTTCTCCGCATGGGAGGGGACGCACTAACAAGGAGGCAGAGATATTTGAAGCAGTTTTACTCACCGCATGCCATTCCAACACACGATCGTAACCCTTTTTCGTTGGGACTGCATTATCCTTAAGAAATAAACGATGTGCAAATCGGGCATCAAACTGGGCCTTGTTTGAAAAACAAGCATTTTCGAAATGCTGGGAACAAACAAAAACACTTGCACAACTCCGTTGATGCTCTGTAAAAATAAACTCCATCCAATGGTCCCTTAATGCTGTTTCTCTTTAGGTAATCTGTGCAGGGTTGTCTTGCCCTGACAACCAAAAACACACTTCTTTTGTGACATTTCGCGACGCTCTGATCAGTGAATGTCTGTGCTCTCAGTGCTCTGCTATACGGGAGCGTGCGCTCTTCCGGGAGAAGTGCACTCAGGACCCATATAAGGAAATTCCGCTCCATCTAACGTCACACAGAGCCATACTCGAAAAAATCTTTCCGAAACTTGTGACAAACCGGAAGGAGTATTTTTGGAACAGAAATACTCCTTCAAACGTACAACTTAATTTTTGAAACTTTGTCCATGTTTAGCATTGGAATCCAATTCTTTACCAGTGTAAAAAACTCAGTATGCATGAAATAGCATTTCACCCCCCATTTAAGCTACTTTTACACTAGCTTAGACGATCATCATTATTAATTTTGTGCTGATTTACTGATGAGCATTAGCTGCTTCCAGCATTGTCTGCCTGTGTTTTCTGTTCTGCGATTTCTGTTCTGACTAAGAGGAAGCTCATTGGCTGTTTATGTCAATCATGTTACACGTTTATAACCCACCCTGACTGATGAATTTCTGTTTCACTTCTGAGTCCAGTTCTGTACATAAGAGACCCAGGCAAACACTTCCACGGATGAAACGGAAAGCTGATAAACACACAATTGTGACAGTATTTGATTTGTATTTTTTGTGTGAGATTCTGCCTATTTTTATATTACTGGGTGTTTGCATGAGAAATCCCAAGCAGGTGTAGTGATTAGCTTGATATAAAAGGCTACATTTATCATATTTCAGCAACATTATATGGCTAAAACACATTAGATCACAATTGGAAATTATTTCAAACACTCAATGGTAGTTTAATATGAGTTTTGACTAAAAGTGTAGTAGCAATCCTTCGCTTACACACTACAGCCTCACGTGTGAACCATGTCTCGGGGCAGAACCGTAAACTAGAGTTTTTCCTGGATGCTTCACCACCAGCACGTAATTTAGGCACATTAACCATGCTATGTGCTTATTGGCTCACTGGCATTGACCAGATTAACCCCTTAGGTATAACATTTGGTTCCTAACGACAAGAAATGTTTCGATACTCAGTGGTATAGAGGCAATTTGTTCGGTGCCTAAAAAGTACTGAACTCCATACCAAGCCCTACTTGTGCATTAAACTGGTATAGAAGAAAATATGTCGCTGAGCAGCTGATGACAGTATCTTTTAGTACACTTTGACCTATGAATGTTTGGCTCGACAGCGTCTACGCTACACTGACAGAGAGCAGGACCTCGTGCTTGTGTAATGTCTTGAACGCTCTCGATGAATTTAAATTGAAATGCCTCACTGGCAGCCGTTTTGAGCCACTGTTTCATGAACATTAGGTGAAGTGCTTGAGATCTAGTGAGGTTCACAGGTGCTGATGGTCTTCTTTTTCCTCTGTAGATGGGTCTTGCCACCGCTAACGGCCCGTTCGGGCAGCAGTACTCGCAGGGTTCGGTCCCGCAGATGTCCAGCGCTGGATTAAACGCTCAGATCCAGAACAAGGCAGCTCTTCCCAACAACCTCCAGCCCACCCTGAAGGGTGCTTCCAGCGTGCCAAATCTGGTGAGTAACCCTCCACAGCTGGCTCCAGTTCCAGAACACAACACTTCAGGCCTCTTTTGTCTCTGCGTCACACTTCTGTTCAGCAGCGATTTATTTATTCGAAGAGCTAATTGAAGTGCATGTTTACATGCGACAGAATACAACGTAAAGAGTGGATGAACTGACTGAATGAAGCATAAAATTGTGATTGAACAGTCATAGCTGAAAATTAATCCCGGCTGCTCCAGCATTGTGTAAATGGGTCCACAAAGTATATTTATTGTAACTAGCTTTTTTTTTTTTTTTTACCACCGAATAGTTGGGGTCAGTACATGTTTTCTTTAATACATTAATTAAATGGTGCATAAATACATAAATTGATTTCTGAAGGATCATTTGACACTAAAAACTAAAATAATTATGCTGGAAATTTCACTTTGCATCACAGGCATGAATTACGTTCAGTCAAATCACCTTTATTTAGCGCTTTAAACAAAATACATTGCGTCAAAGCGACTGAACAACATTCATTAGGAAACAGTGTGTCAATAATGCAAAATGATAGTTAAAGGCAGTTCATCATTGAATTCAGTGATGTCATCATCTCTGTTCGGTTAAATAGTGTCTGTGCATTCAGAAATATATTTAAATTAAAAAAAACTGGTATTTTAAATTGCAATAATATTTCTGAATATTATCAAGTTGTGGCTGCAAAATTTACAAATAAGAAATGTTATATAAATTGTGTTCTTGAAGCCAAGATGACAGAACACATTGTTTTGATGAAGGCATAAAATAGATGCTTAACACCTTTATTCTAACCAACTGAGAATATTTAAAGTATGTTTTTTTTGTATAATAACTGAAATGGAGCTTCTATTTAATCCAAACTCTTCCCTCTAGCTGCAGCAGCAGGTGCCCTCGGTGGGCATGGTCCCAGGACAGGGGGTGTCGACGGGCCCCACGGCCGACCCAGAGAAGCGCAAACTGATCCAGCAGCAGCTGGTCCTGCTGCTCCACGCCCACAAGTGCCAGCGGCGAGAGCTGGCTAACGGCGATGTGCGCGCCTGCGCCCTGCCCCACTGCCGCACCATGAAGAACGTCCTCAACCACATGACCCACTGCCAGGCGGGGAAGTCCTGCCAAGGTGAGAGGCCAAATCAGACCAGTAATGTTAATATATAACTAGAGTCCAGCACTTTACCCCAAGCTCTGAATTTTATAGAAATCGTGGTCCGTCATGTGAAATTGTGTTAGTTGATCTGAAAGTGCTTTTGTTTTCCTTCCATCTCTGTTTATCCACAACCATATTTCAGTGGTGACTGTACATCTCAGCGTTGTTAAACTGTCTGGCCGCTCACTCAGGCTTCATGTAAACTTGGGAAGTCACTCATGGCTCTTGTGGTCTCACTGTCTAAGTATGAAGGAGTCTGGAACATAGAAACTCGGTTTATTCCTTGACATGATTTCACATTGGCAAAAACTCTCTTGTGCATCAATAGTGTTTTGTCTGATTTATTAGTTGTGCTTGTTAAGATGAGCCTGACTGCTTTTGTTGTTTTTAAATGCTTGGCTTGCATTGCTGGAGGGACCTGAACCATGTCTAGAAACCTTAATATCATAAGCTATTTTTCTGCACCCAATCTGGACCATTTCACACACATCCAGCAGAAACTGGGATGGAAACATGTTTAAATAACAACCAAGTTGTCGCTAAGCTACTTTGCTTCCATTATAATGAACCACTCTACACTGGAAATGTGCAGTGTGACACGAATTCTGTATATCTGTGCTGACTTGTAAAATATAATGTGATTTTTGTTTACTTGGAATTTTGATTGTTAGTAGATAAAACAGTTAATACAAACTAGGGCTGTCACTTTTGTGAAAAAATCATTTTCAATTTTTAAGACATAAGTGTTCATTGAATCGATTGTAAAATTGATTTTCCATGTCTAAAAAAAGACGTTTCCTTTTTCAACGTCAAATAACGGACGAACGTAAAGAGACCACTGGAAATGCACAAGTCAGCAATATTTTTTATTTATTGGCATGAAGTTTCATGCAGAATAACAAACAGCAGCAGGAATGCAACATTCTCGGGAAAAAATATATGCAGAGTGGACGGCTGCCATAACAAAAGAAAAACATCACTGCAGGCTTCAAACCGGCTGCATTTATGATTTAGGCATTTCAAAAATCTCCAAGATTATTTTAAATAATCTTTCAATCACATTTCAAACAACTGTTCAAAAAATGAAACTTTAAATGGACATGATATCAGGCCATGTGTGTTTTTTTTATTGAACGTAACCGACACTTAGGCTAGGCGGCACTAGGCAGGCATGAAATGCGCAAAAAGGCTAGGGCCATTACAAATTTATTGGACAGGAAAACAAGTCGATCAACATTTTCGGGGTCCAGAGCAGAGCGTTTTTTATTCACTGTATGTCCAGCTGTTGAGAAGACGCACTCCGACCGCAATGTCCCAGGGACACTCAGGTACAGCTGCGCAAGGTGGGGGTATTACCGGCCGCTGTCAGCTTGCAATGGTCCTTTTCATAACTCAGAATCTCCTGTAACTAGATGCACGAATGAGGTGAATTCGCGTCTACCACGCCGCGAGACCTCCAGACGCGCATAAACGCGTCTTTACATTGACTTAACATTGAAATAATTTGCGCCAGACTCTCTTTTCGCGTGTGAACACAGCATAAGCGGTCGCTTTCGACGTCACTGGGTCTTATAGGCGCGTAAAATTGCTGGTAAAATTGCGCAATGCATACTGCACTCTAGTGTTGTCACGGTACCAAAATTTCAGTATTCGGTACAGATACCAGTGAAAATCCACGGTTCTCGGTACCAATTTCGGTACCAAAGCAAAACATTTTTTTTTTTTTAATGCTAATAAAAAATAAAAAACACACTTTTTATCACTAAAAATAAAACCAATGCCATTCTTTATACTTATTTAAAATTGTAAAGTTTTTTTTATTTTTTTTTTATTTTTTTTTACAAGTAATACAATTATGAAAAACAGTTAACAAGTTTCACCCAAATTTTATTTGTCTTTTAATTAATGAAATTTGAACACATTCTACGGACACAGCTCTCTACGGACACCTCTGCAATTGAATTGCCATTGGCCATTAAATATTTTAGTTTACTCGCCAGACTGATATATAATTAGAACTTTAGTAATTAGAAGTAAACTTGATAACCATGTTTAAATGCATATTAGTCAATTTAACTGAACATTTTAACTGGAATGGTGGTGGTGCTTTTTTTTTGTCATTCAGTGATTCTGTAAAAAAAAAATACTGATAAGATAATACTGACACGAATTCTAATAAGAAGAACTATAAAAACACACTAAAGATTACTAAGGATTAATTAGCTGCTGGATTCATGAATATTAATCAGGTTTTGTGCATCCGCTCGAACTGATTTGCTGAAATCAGTACGAACGATAATAGGTGAGCGCCAGCCAATGAGATTGCCATTTGCGCATTAACTCAACACACTAACGTTAAAGGAAAACCCAGCTATTCTTAAAAACTGAAGATTTCCATAGATATGCCACTATTTTGACAGGAAAATACACTCGAGGATAGTTTAAATGTAGTGCGTCAATTCTCTCTCTCTCGGTCTCTGCGTGTGTGTGAGAGAAAGCGAAAGCGATCTGTGTGCCTTCACACTAGAGGTAAACACAGGTGCGCTGTGCATCCATTGAGATGAACTGAATCACACAGATCGCCTGACTGAGAGTGAAACTTTAAAGCGCTCAGTCAGAGAGTGTTCGGCGAGTGAACATATATCTGAGCTAAACTTATACTTATCCTCCAACTCACAAAATGGCGAGTAAAATCTGAGAATTTATTAGCCATTGGCTAATATTAGACATCATTTAGTCGCCAGAAGGAAGATTTAGTCGCATATGCGAGTGATGTACTCGCAATGTAGAGGGTTGCTATGTAGTAAACAAACCCGCACATCTCTGCCATTCATAAATTCACACAGAGACACGCAGAACATGCGATTTGAGATTCCGTCCGCGTCTTCTGCTTCGCGGTAATCATAGAGCTGTATGCGTCAAGAACCGGGTTTGAAGGGGACCTCGGTACTACAGGTACTTAAAGAAACCTGGTACTGTCACATTTTAATTTTTTTATTACCAAAGTACCGGGTCTTTTGACAACACTACTGCACTCTCTGAATTCTATATTTTTTTTTTTCTGCTTGGTTGTGAGTTCTGTTACATCTATATTTTTTAATTGTTTAATTATTTTAAAATTAATACTGTACATATTTGGTTAAAATCGATTCCCTATTTTCATTTTCGAAACTTTTTTTGGTTGGTCCGATCGATTGTGCAATTGATTTTCGAACTAAAAGTGACAGCCCTAATACAAACTTACTGTCAGGCTCCTTTGAATTGGGTCAGTAACATAAACAAAACACTTGTTTACTTGCAAACAATGTTGTCTGTCTTTTCTAAATTTGCCGTTACTATGTTGAAACAACCGATTCATGTGATTGGTGCAAATCTGAGACGTTTTTTTGTATGAAAGTATATCTGGAGGATACTGACAGTGTTCAGAAAAAGTATTAGGCATCATACAGAGGTGTGTGTAAGCTCAGTCCTGCTTTGTGTACAGTGTAACTGCTGTATTTAAGTTTTTTCATAAGTGCTATATCAGAGGGTGAATTGGCATTTTCATTCCGCCCGCCTACTATTTTTCTATACACAAATTATATATAATATGCATAATGGTTGAAATGTAATGTTTAGTATTTTATAAAACTTGTGAAATTGTACAAATCATAGTTTTGACATCATTTTATAGTTTAGGAAGTTACCATAGACATGGGTGGTGTTTTCTTCTAGTTTCTGAATGTGTTTTGGAGATTATTATTCCTCAGTTTTGTTCAGGTTGTAATTGCTCAGTAGTGTTACTTGTCCTTGCAGGATTTCAAAGTTTTTCTGATTTATTTTCCCTCTGTTTCTACAGTGGCTCACTGCGCCTCCTCTAGACAGATCATCTCGCACTGGAAGAACTGCACTCGGCACGACTGCCCCGTCTGTCTGCCCCTGAAAAACGCCAGTGACAAGAGAAACCAGCAGCGTAAGTCATGCTCCTGTTTAAAATAAACCACTCGCTCTGATGCATTCTCTGTTTGAGTTTAATTTCCAAGCAGGATTTTGAGCATATTTTATGGATAAAGATTATACTTAACAGTACTGTATGGCAACATTGCATAAAAAAAAAGTTGCATCAAAACTATCATGTGATTTAATTGGTACAATTAATGACTGCATCTCACAGTTAACTGAACATATATTGCTTATATATTTAGTCTCTTATTAGGGCCATTAAGATTTTTTACAATTAAATGCATTTGCAAAAAAGATAATACACTTATGAAAATCATCCTTTCTGCCCTAATACAAAATTTTGAAAGTATAGAAAAAGCGAAAATTATTTAAATGAACGCAGGTTTGTTCCTCTACTGATTGTGTGTTTGCATCTCATGCTTTGAGATACGGGATCCGTTCAGATGAGTGCTGCCACCTGTAGGTCGTGCGAGCAGCTCGGCTGCGCTCTCAGTGTGAAAGCATGAGACCAGCTGCGGATTCCGGCAGGCAGCGGGACTGTAATCTGACACCGCGGGGGAGGGGCTCCACCCCTGGACACAGATCTCCTGCTCTCTGATTGGACAGCCGATGGCTGACTCGTTTAAATCCCCCTGTAGTGGCAACAGAAGCACGTTCTCTCAGTGTCTCGTGCAGTTCTGCTCTCCGCCGCTACTCAGCTCAATGTTTGCAAAATGGCTTTTCCACAGTCTTGTTTCAGTGGAATCACTGCAAGATTCCACTTATTCCTAATAATAATAATTATTGTAGTGTATGTATTTTGTTTTAAGACAGCCCAGATGACTAAAAAATAAATTGATAGACATCACCACACTTCCCCAGTTGATTTATTACATTGCACATTTTTTTTGTATTACAAGTTTTTTAAATGTTAAGTTTAAATATGCAAATGATGCATTATCTAATATTCATGCACTAATTTTCCATACACCTATAGAACAAAAATCCGAACATTGCATAAAGACAGGTTCAACATTTTCTTCATTTAGTTGACAAATTAGACAAAGCATAGGGCATTTGAATATCTCTTTATGTCAACAGCCAGAAAAGCAAAAACATTTTCACCATTGTTTTAGGAATTATATGTAAATCAGGTAAATGATATATAAAAACTTTCTGAATATATGACTAAAAGTAGATTGATTTAGTTCAACAAACATTTGTTTCTGCTGTTTGCAGCGATGCTGAGCTCTCCTAACACTGGCATGCAGGCTCCGCTGGGCCCCGTGGGCACGAGTCAACCCGCTGCACCCGCCATGAGCAGCGGCACACACATAGACCCCAGCTCTATGCAGAGGGCGTACGCAGCCCTGGGCCTCCCGTACGGGAACCAGCCGGCTCCACAGACACAGGTCCCAGGACAGCAGCCCACACAGACCCAGCAGCAGCAGATGCGCTCCATGTCTGCATTAGGTATCACCTTCAATTTGCAAAGAAAGTTAAAAAGTGTTTTTTGAGGAAGAGCTGAATATTTATTGCAAACAAGTCAATGTTCCATGTTCATTATTAACCTTGAAAGCTGCTGTCATTCTTGCATCTGCTGTCAGTATGCACTCAAATGTCCTGCTGCTCGTATCTGTGTGTAACCCTTGTTTGGTTTCCCATCAACATCTTCAGGCACTAACCAGATGAACATCGGCGGTAACGGTATGACCGATCAGACGAACCTTCACACTGATTCCTCTCTCCCCTCATCCCTCAGCAAGTGAGTCTTTTCACCTTCACCCCTCACCTTTAACCTCTCACACACACTGCAGAGTGAGAAATGGTCATCTGCAGAATCTAGCAATGTAAGAGAACAAACAATGCAGGGCTCCAGACTAACATTTGAGTCATTTAAAATTTACTTTTATTAACAAAGGTGCAAAATCTACTTTTTATGTACAGAAAATGTACCATTATTTTCCTAGCATATGGAACTGACCAACTTCAGTGATTTTGTGTGTGATTTAGTAGAAAATTGAAGAAAAGTTTGTGACTTCTCTTACTACATACACAAAAGAAAAGTGTATATTTCTGACAAAATCTGATTTCTTGATGATTTTATTTTAAAATAGTGATTAAATATTTTTTTAAATGTAGAGAAAAAGTATTGATGAATGACTAATAAGGCAATAAGTGCTCCTCTGCTGCTGTCTACTGGTTATAATTGTGATTTGATATGTTTTGTAAATTTTACATAAGTGTTTGTTTACCACAAAGTATATTTTGTTCATCCCATTAAAAATAACATTGACTGGATCATCTTAGAGCTGTTGGAAATAAGTTGTGTCCTGAAAGTCCTTTAAAAGTGCTTGAATTTCTCTCTCGAAAGGTTGTACAAACCCTGAAATGAATGACATAATGCATTTGCCTATTTCTACCACAACTGCTTACAGTTAGCGTTACCACTTCTTGTTTCCTGACATATGTCAGTGCTGTTTATAACTGAGATTTCTGTGCAGAATTTAAACGCTTCTCACTGGATCTCGCAGCACTGTTGCCTCTGTGCAGAAACAGTGTCGCAAAATCAACTGTGGCTCCCGAGTACAGCTGTTCTGAGCTCTGACAAGTTTGTTTGCGTCATGGTCTGAGCTGATAAACGGTCGGAGCTGTGCAGCTGAAATGTCGCGCTTTCTTTTCGTTTGCGGTGTGTTGCTTCTCAAATGCAACAGAAATGGCAGTGCTTACGAGTTGGGCTTTGTGGTTGTCGCATCATTGTGAACGTTCACAAAAATGAGTCGCACCGACAGAAAAAATGATCGTAGACTGGAGCCCTGCAATGTCATTGTGGAATGTGCAATTCTGTAGCTATAAGAGGTTGAATGTTGAAATCTGAGATTATAAAAGGGACAAATCGAAGATTTTTTTTTTTTTGTCAAAGAACTGCTTTGTTCAAAAACTACTAAAATAATTTTTTTTTTTTTTTTAATTGATTTTCTGCTAAATTAAGTCACACCTGTTAGTTTTTCCTTTTTGACTTGTTGAATGCATGTTTTTGAGAATGAGTTCTACCATGTGAGATTTGAAAACTAATGTTGTAATCCTGCTCTCACAGTCAGATGATGTCAGACGGGTCGAACATGGGCATGACGGGGAACCTGCCCACAGCTGCGCCGCTGTCAATGCCTGGCATGAAGAAGCCCTGGCACGAGCACGTCACTCAGGACTTGAGGAACCACCTAGTGCACAAGCTGTGAGTTGGAGAAGTTGTCATTTCATAATCACGGTTTGTCAAGGCCAATTCTCTTAACACTGTATTCCATGCAGAGTTCAAGCCATATTCCCGACCCCAGACCCTGCAGCACTGAAGGACAGACGCATGGAGAACTTAGTGGCTTATGCGCGCAAGGTGGAAGGGGACATGTATGAGTCTGCCAACAGCAGGGTAAAGCACCTGAACCTTTCATGCTATGTTTTAACCTTCCTTCAGGACGTGTTTTGTGACTGTAAGAAAGGACTAGGTGGCCAATGTTTTATATCCTTTAATATCTTGTGTTAATATCAGGATGAGTATTACCACTTTCTGGCTGAGAAGATCTATAAGATCCAGAAGGAGCTGGAGGAGAAGAGAAAGTCCAGGCTGTCGAAGCCCCAAATGGGTCCCCAGGGTCCTCAGCAGCCTGGTCTTCCCCAGCCCAACGCTATGGGACCTGGACAAGCCATCCGGCCTCCAAGTTAGTGGTTTTGTTTTTTAATGCTGTGATCTTCTAGATGTTGTGTTTCCCTGGCTCAAAATATGTCTTATTTCCTCAGATGGACCTGTTCCTATGTCCAATGTGCCAAATCAGTTGATGGCCCGGATGCAGGTCCCTCAAGGTATGGTTTTTCATTCTGCATACACTCATACAGTACCATTCAAAAATGACACCCATCCATTATAAAAGAAGTCCATGTGGCTTCAGGGGGGTAAAGGCCTTGTGAAGAGATGAGTTTGTGTATATTCATATTTACAACTTTATAAACCTTAATCTCCTTTCTCGTTCACGAGAGAGTGGTGTCCAACGTATGACGTAGCGTAAGCTCTGGTGAGAATATGCTAGTCTCGCAAGAAACAAGTTTTGTTTACAGCAAAGGAGAACAAGTTTCCTCTTGGCTTATATCGAAATCCTCTGCCATTTTTTCTATACAAAGACCTTTGTTAACCCCCCGGAGTTGTGTGGACCTCTTCTATAATGGATTCTTTACAGCAGGATGGGAATACCATTTCATGTTGACTTGGGTGGGTCCAAAGCAGCTGGGAAGGTCATATTGGTAGCACAGAAAATACTCAGAAGCTTCAATCTCCCATTGAACAGCAAAGCTCTTCTCCTTTTTATTTTAACGTGTTTATTCATCATGTTGTTCAGGAATGGGACAGTTCAACCCCGTGACCATGCAGAACGTGCAGATGTCCCAGTCACCGGTGGGAGCTCCTCGGGCTGCGTCCCCTATGACCCACCCTCCTCAGATGGGCATGGGTGCCGTTCCACAGGTGAGCTTCAAAATGCGGTTCCAGGTCTGGAATTTTACTGTAACAGTGTATTTTTGGTTAGATTTAAATGTATTTCTTAGTTTTAAGTTATTTATAGTCAACATTGTTCTTGAGTTGTGTGCCATTTTGGATTTCCCTCAACAAAAACATATTTCACTAATAAGTAAATTGATCAATAGCTTTATCATGTCATGTTGTGCCAAAATTAGTTTTGTGGCTCAAATCTAATTTCCCTCCATTCTTTTGCAGAGGGGTATGTCTCCCTCTCGGATGCAGCAGACACCAGCCATGATGGGAGGCCATCCTAACAACATGGTGGGCCAGCCGCCCAACCAGAACCAGTTCATGAACCAGACGCCATTCCCAACCTCAGCCGGAGGCATGAATGTGAATGTAAACCCGGCCCAGCAATCAGGACAGACTGTCCCACAGGTGAGGAGAAAGACACGTCACAACTTCACCGTGGTTTCATTGTTATTTGGCTGTTTTTCCATAGAGATAAAAAAAAGTTAGAACTAAACCAACCAGCTATGAGGAAAATCACAACATTGCAAAACTTTTATTTGAAGCAAAAAAAAAAGTATTTGAAAATCAACTGAAACACAAGGTACAAGACTTGGTTACTTAATGACTTTAAAGAGGGAAAGAACTGCAATCCCAAAATAAAAATGGAGAAATGTAAAACTATTTATTTAAAGTTGTTTAAAATAAACTTAGAGCAAAAGAAATGTAGAGCATGCAATGAAGTAGGTATGTTGTCAGTGAAGTCATGAAGTTACCAAAAAGGCGATTTAGAAAGCTGCCTTAATACTGTGCATGTAAGTATTAAGAGTAGAGTCTCATTTACGAACATGTCTCTGAAATGCAGTGGTTTTCAAAACTGTCCTGGAGCAGCAGTATTGTCTCCCTCATCTAACACACCTGATTCAGCTCCTCTGCTCATTATAGAGACTTTAAGACCTGAGGTGAGCCAGAAAAGGTAAAGATTTGTGAGAAAATAGGATGCGTGTCAGATCTGAGTCACATTCAGCAGCATCAGCTCTTAATGCAGCCAAAAAACCTTAATAACATGCCTGTTAATCAAAAAAACTATAGAAAAAGAGCAAATAAGCCACTTTTGTAGCTTTAAGGATTCATCTAGATTTAATTTAGAATTTAGTGTTTGATGACTTCCTTCAATTTCTGTATATCTCCTACTTGTTGAAGGACACAAGTTAATAAGGCATTTATTATGTTGGGGTTATGTGAAGATTGTTTTAAGGAAACAATTTGAAGATTGAATGTGAATTATCAAATTAATCTTGGCTAATTTGAGAAAAAATTTCAGTTATTTAATTATTTTTAACAGCACTAATATTTTTTAGTTCAAAATATTCATATTTAGAAACAAAGCGTGGTAAGACAGACTTGATTGTCATTAGCGGTGCTTCATGGGAGGTACGTTCCCATTTTGGTGCTATTTGCCCACACATGCCTCTCTGGTGGAGTTTTCTTTGCAGAATTATGGGTAATGTAGTTTTTCAACAGCTTTTCTGCTGTGACATGTTTGAATAATGGTGCCTGGTGGCCTCAGCATAATCATATAGCATTGATTAACAACCTCAGAGCTCTTTAAAGGTTTATGAGTTAACAATCTTTTTTCCCTATGGAGAACACAAATGTTTTTATTTCGGGGACCCGTCTGTTGAACTCTAGTGTAGATTGATGTGCTGTGTCTGAGTCAGAATGCCCTCCATCTCTCTGCAGCAGCAGCCGAACGCTAACCTGACCCTGAATTCTGTGGGCCCTCTGGGCTCCCAATCCGCCCTGTGCTCCACCCCTCCTCCGCCCTCCGCCTCCACCCCAGCAGCTGCCGCTAACCTACAGCCACTCCAGACCCAGCCTTCCACGCCGGCCTCGGCCGGGGGCCACGTCACGCCCACCCACATCCCCAGTGGCTTGCCTCGCCCTCCCTCAGTCCTGGGCTCCTCTCCTGCCCCCTCCCAGCCGCTCACGCCCCTGCAGTCCCAGCCAGAGCCCTCCCTGCAGATGCAGCAGCCCACCTCTGTGCAAGCGCAGCAGCCCAGCACTCCGGTGAGGATCGCCTGAAAAACACAGCCTTGTTTGCAGTTGTATGCCATGACACCCTTAAACTCATGTTCTTCCTCGTTTGTCTGTTTGTTAGCTCTCTCAGATGTCCGCTAGCGTTGATAATAGAGTCCCCACACCTGCATCTGTGAAAGAGGCCCACTCCCAGCATGCTTTGCCACCTGACTACCCTGCTGCCGAACTCAAAACCGAGCATCAAGACGACGAGCAGGACTATGAGTCTGGGAAAAAGCAGCCCGATCTCAAGATGGAGGTGTGACATTGTTGAAACCAAACTTACAATTGGCTGGTTCAGCAATTCTTGACTTTATTTGGTTGAGTTTTACGCTATCGCTCAAAAGTAAGAAATTTAGTGCTGGTAAGAAATTAATATTTTTGTTCAGCAATGGTGCTTTAAATCTATCAAAAGTTACAGTAAAAGCATTTATAATGTAAAAATATATATTTCAAATAAATGCTGCTGTTTTTAGTTTATATTCATCAAAGAATCCTGAAAAACAAATATGGTTTCTTCAAAAATATAAAGCAGCACAACTTTTTTGACATTGATAAAAAATAAATAATTATTGGGCTGCAAATCAGCATATTATACTTTAGATTTCTGAAGCACCATGTGACATAGACTGTAGTAATGCTGCTGAAAATTCAGCTTTGATCACAGGGATAAATTACATTTAATAAAATGTAAAAAAGAAAACAATTATTTTACATAATATAATATTTCATATTACTTTTTTTATATTGTATTTCTGAGCAAATGCTGTCTTGAGCAGAAGAGACTTTCAAAAACAAAATCTTACTGACACCAAACTTTTGAACGATACTGTATTTCATAGAAATAGAGATTTCATTCTCATTCATTTTCATTGATTTGTAGATATTCACTTTCTCTGTGTTATATTGACATTTATATAACTGAATTGGTCTGAAACTGTTCAACTGATTTTGCCTCCAGTTTTATTTCAGTTAATGCTAGTTTTAATGCTCTTCTCTTGTTTCACAAGATTTAATACTCAACTTATGACACAGTCTCTAGTAAACATCTAAACGTAATTCATTTTCTTCATTAGGATGAAGATGTCAAACCTCCTGAAGTTAAAGAGCAGCCAGAGTCTGTAGAAACTAAGCAGGAACAGATGGAGACGGAGGAGAAGAAACCAGAGATAAAGACCGAGCCAAAAGAGGAGGAATTGTCCAGCACCAACAGCACTACACCATCCAGTCAATCCGCCCAGTCTCGCAGGAAAAGTACAGACCATTTTCTGAAAACATTGAAACCATATTCAATCATTTCTGCAATTTGATTAGTCGCATAACATGATGATTTGTTACAGTTTTCAAGCCAGAGGAGCTCAGGCAGGCGCTGATGCCTACATTAGAAGCTCTGTATCGTCAAGACCCAGAGTCCTTGCCCTTCCGCCAGCCGGTGGATCCCACTCTACTGGGCATCCCGGTAAACCCCATACACCTATTTACTGGGCTGATATTTTATGGGTATCTCTTCAAATGTTCTAAATATATTAGAAAACAAACTTGTATTTTGAAAAAAAAAAATTGCTGTTGATTTGGCCTAGTAAACCTAACGATGTTGATACTAGTATCAGAAATATCTCCGATACGACAACAAATTCTGGCATCGGCGAGTACATGAACCCATATACCGATCCGATACCATTTTCTTAAACAAGACCTAGTTATGACCGCTAGCTTTGCCTAACCTCTGCACGCTTCTTCTTCGCTGCTCAGAATGCATTGCAAACACAGAAAATTGTGCTGTGTTGCAACAAGCAACCCCCGTTTGGATCAGCGAAGAAGAAATGAAAACGCGTTAGCAGCACTGATCTATATATGACTGGATCGCTCATCGCGTTCTAAACTGCTAACAGATAGTGAAGCCGCTTCTATATTATAGATCAGTGGTTAGCAGTATGTCTCTTTAGTACCGGTAGTTACCGACTCCTGAGTATATTCGGTACCCGCAGTTAGTCTAAGCGCAGGGCTCCAGACAGTAGCTGAATATTTGTTAGTGTCTGTGAATATTATACTGCAAAATACTATTTATATATTACTCCTGCAAATTCTACATCTCTGTGGGTGACGGGCGCAGATGCGCGGGAGCTCGCTGTTTTGTAGTCTCTGCCGTGTGTCACAATATGAGGACACAAACGCATAAACCGTCACTTCATGAGAATTTACCGTTTCATTTGAGACAACTTTCATATCAAAAACACAGACACTCAAAGATCTTCATGGCGAGTAAATTGACAATATATTAAGCTACTGTTGTAGCCTACAGTAGATTTAGCTATGTCTCTATGTAGTAATAATAATACGTCTCTATTAATGATAATAATTATGCCCAGACGGTTGCTTGTTTTTAACTTTTGTTGTAAAGAGATTATCTGATTAATATATCATATATATCTAGACTTATTTGTTGCAGTTTTTTATACAGTTATATTGTAAAACTAAAATACCTTTTTTAGTTTGCGTTGTTAGATTTTTGGCTGCATTTGAAGTTCTTTTTCGCATAAGAAAGTAAATAATACTGTCAAATTTATGTCAGATAATAAAAATACTGTAATGAATACAGTAGTTCACCATGTATTTGTTCATGTTTTATTAAGGGATCAGTCTGAAGCACACCATAAAATAATTTTAGCAATTTACACAGGGCTAGTAGTTTATACAGCTGTATATACAGATACACACCCAGGTATCGGATCAGTTCTCTGTATCGGCCGATATGCTGAGCCCAGATATCGGAATCGGTATCGGGAAGAGAAAAAGGGTATCAGAACATCTCTAGATGTTGAGCTAAAATATATCATTATAAACTTTCCATACAGTCAGCAAATACAGGTGCTGGTCATATAATTAGAGTATCATCAAAAAGTTGATTTATTTCACTAATTCCATTCAAAAAGTTTAACTTGTATATTATATTCATTCATTAAACACAGACTAATATATTTCAAATGTTAATTTCTTTTAATTTTGATGATTATAACTGACAACTGAGGAAAATCTCTAATTCAGTATCTCAGAAAATTAGAATATAATTTAAGACCAATACAAAGAAAGGATTTTTAGAAAAGGGATTAGGATTTTCTAAAATTAGGATTTTCTTGGCCAACTGAAAAGTATGAACATGAACAGTATGAGCACGTACAGCACTCAGTACTTAGTTGGGGCTCCTTTTGTCTGAATTACTGCAGCAGTGCAGCAAGGCATGGAGTCGATCAGTCTGTGGCACTGCTCAGGTGTTATGAGATCCCAGGTTGCTCTGATAGTGGCCTTCAGCTCTTCTGCATTCTTGGGTCTGGCATATCGCATCTTCCTCTTCACAATACCCCTTAGATTTTCTGTGGTGTTAAGGTCAGGTAAGTTTGCTGGCCAATTGAGAACAGGGATACCATGGTCCTTAAACCAGGTATTGGTAGCTTTGGCACTGTGTGCAGGTGAAGCATGAAGTGCTCTAAAACTTCCTGTACGGCTGCGTTGACCTTGGACCTCAGAAAACAAAATGGACCAACACCAGCAGATGACATGGCAACCCAAACCATCACTGACTGTGGAAACTTTACACTGGACCTCAGGCAACATGGATTGTGTGCCTCTCCTCTCTTCCCCCAGACTCTGGCACCCTGATTTTCAAAGGAAATGCAAAATTTACTTACATCAGAGAACATAACTTTGGACCAAACTTTGGACCAATCAGCAGCAGTCCAGTCCTTGTTGTCTTTAGTCCAGGCGAGACGCTTCTGACGCTGTCTGTTGTTTAACAGTGGCTTGACACAAGGAATGCGACAGCTGAAACCCATGTCTTACATACGTCTGTCCGTAGTGGTTCGTGAAGCACTGACTCCAGCTGCAGTCCACTCTTTGTGAATCTCCCCCACATTTTTTAATGGGTTTTGTTTCACAATCCTCTCCAGAGTGTGGTTATCCCTATTGCTTGTACACATCTTTTCCTTCCCTTCGCCTCTCTATTAATTTGCTTGGACACAGATCTCTGTGAACAGCCAGCCTATTTTGCAATGAACTTTTGTGTCTTGCCCTCCTTGTGCAAGGTGTCAGTGGTCGTCTTTCGGACAACTGTCAAGTCAGCAGTCTTCCTCATGATTGTGTAGTCTACAGAACTAGACTGAGAGACCATTTAAAGGCTTCGCAGGTGTTTTGAGTTAATTGATTAGAGTGTGGCACCAGGTGTCTTCAATATTGAACCTTTTCACAATATTCTAACTTTCCTTAGTTGCCAGTTATAATCATCAAAATTAAAAGAAATAAACATTTGAAATATATCAGTCTGTGTACTGAATGAATATAATATAGAAGTTTCACTTTTTGAATAGAATTAATAAAATCATCTTTTTGATGATATTCTAATTATATGACCGGCACCTGTATGTTGCAGGGCAGTGTTATCACCATGTATTTGATTTTTCTTTTCTTTTTTTCAGGACTACTTTGACATTGTAAAGAACCCAATCGACCTTTCCACTATCAAGAGGAAGCTAGACACGGGACAGTACCAGGAGCCCTGGCAGTATGTCGACGACATCTGGCTGATGTTCAACAATGCCTGGCTCTACAACCGCAAAACATCTCGAGTGTACAAGTACTGCTCGAAGCTGTCCGAGGTGTTCGAGCAGGAAATTGACCCTGTCATGCAAAGTCTGGGATACTGCTGTGGGCGCAAGGTGAGAACTGGAGCTTCTTTCTCCAGGAAAAGAGTGGTTAGCTTAAGTGAATGCTTCAAATGAGCTCAAACTCCATTAACCTGAAACTGAGAGCATCTCTGAAGTGCAACTCAATGTTGTTATTATTAACTACAATATAAACTGTTAAAAAAGTTTTTGGTTCCAGCCAAAACCAACGCTTAATCAATATATTTTAGTCAGTGCTGTTTCAGTGCATGAATACAATTGTAAAGCATTTATACCTCGCCTTCCATCCTAAAATCGCAATACGAATTTTTTTTTTTACATTTGATATAAAACAAAGTCTGAGCTTTTAAACTGTCAGTTTTATAACTATTATCAAATTATAATTTTGAAAACTTTAGTAAATCTGTAATTTCTGTCAGGTTTCATTTGACAGCCACAGTTTATATTACATTTTTTCAACAAGTTGGATTGAAAACTTAATTCTGTTTGTTAAAAAGCCTGGAACTTGAATTGCTTTTTCTCTGTCTCCACAGTACGAGTTTTCACCTCAGACGCTTTGCTGCTATGGCAAACAGCTCTGTACGATCTCCAGAGACGGCACATATTACAGCTACCAAAACAGGTAACCCTTGACATGATCAGTGGTGTGAGAAATGAGAAGGCCATTAATGACTTTCTGAGTGGGACTGTGATGCACTGAGATCAGGCTTGTGATTTTTACCACTCAGTTAACTAAAAGTTGTTTGCACCTAATAAACAGTCATAAAAACAAGCTCAAAGGTTAAGCGTCTTGCTTAAGGTTAAATTGGTGATACTTTGTGGGTCAAGCCTCGATCTCCAACCCACCAGCCCAATAGTGCTTGTGTAAATCCTGAAAACTGTTCTTTAGGGCTGCACATTTAATCAGAATAAAACCAAAATATGACTTCACAATTTTTACAGAACTGCAACCCTGTAAATCACAGTTTTTATCTCTAGTGCATCACTTTTCTATAACTGACATTAGTGAATGTTTTAGGGCTGTGCAAATCTCATCAGTAAAGACGCTTCTGTAATTAGAAGTATATCTCCAGCACATGCGTTCAGATCAGGGTTGCCAGGTTTTCACAACAAATCTTGCCCAGTTGCTTCTCAAAACTAGTCCAAAACTAGCCCAGTTGCGTTTCCGGGAGGTTCCCTGGTAAAAAAAATTGCTTCCCATGATTAAAATATGCGTTTTTTTTTTATCAGGTTCGCCTTTGTAAAATTCGCATTTTAGGGGCTAAATATCACGTTATTTGTATTGGGGTCGCTTAGACATGCGGACATGAAAAACAACCACAGACTTGGCAACACCAGTTGGAATTTACAACACAGAGCCGAAATTCACTGACAATCTATACAAAATCGATGTTAAAATCGCAAGCGATTCTTTGTCAATTTTGAAAGCGATTTTGTGTTAGTTGTCAGTAGATTTCGGCTCTGTGTATTAACTGCCGCTCCACCTGAATCAGTGTTGCCAAGTCTGCGATTGTTTTTCATGTCCGCGGTTTGAAGCAATCCCAATACCAATAACGTGATATTTATCCCCTAAAATGCGAATTTTACCACGGCAACCCTTCCAAAAAATTTATATTTTAACCCCGGGGAGGAATTTTTATTGCGACTAGCAACTGGGTTAGTTTTGGACTCGTTTTAAGAAGCAACTGGGCAGGATTTGTTGTGAAAACCTAGCAACCCTGATCTGAACGCACGTGCTGGAGATATACTTCTAATTACAGGAGCATCTTTACTGATGAGATGCGCATGAAAATCGCATTCGATTTTTTGCACAGCCCTAGCATGTTTCTCATCTCCATCTCATTGTCTTCATTTCTGTTTCATGTTTTTAATTTTTTCTTAAAGTCAACCAGAAAAGGCATGTAGTTACTTTCTAGTGCATGAAAAGACATACCATCTTGTAGTCATCCATCATTTTTTGATTTCACGTTCATTTGTGAGTTTGAATGCTAACCTGTGCTCTGCCTTGGCCTGTTTGCTGTGTGTCGATCTCTGCCCGACCCTGTGTTCTGCGCTCTTGTGCTGCTCTCCGTGTGCCGGTTTGCCTGTGCTCTTGTGTGCTGGCCCCAGTTCACCCAAATATGGCCTTGTTGCCGACAGGTATCACTTCTGTGAGAAGTGCTTCAACGAGATTCAGGGCGACAGTGTCACCCTGGGAGACGACCCAGCCCAGCCGCAGACGTACGTATCTGCCGCCCAGAAGGCTTTGAGGTTTTACTTCTGTTAAATTACACAGTTTATCTTTCAGTTGTGCACGTATGAAGGTGCGGTGTAGAATTGATCTTATATATCTCTCTGCAGTATGATATCAAAGGAGCAGTTTGAAAAGAAGAAAAATGACATGTTGGACCCTGAGCCGTAAGACCATTTTAATGCATTTAATTATTTTTCTCCAATGAGGTTTAGATTATATACAGAATGATGTCTTTATAGTATGTATAATAATGCATATATATATATATATATGAAAGTTAACATGTTTGTCGAAGTTGGGTTTTTAACACCTTTTGTCTAACAGCTTTGTCGAATGTAAAGACTGTGGTCGGAAGATGCATCAAATCTGTGTACTGCATTATGACGTCATCTGGCCATCAGGGTAGGCATCTTGTCCCGCTATTCTCCTGATATTTAGCAGGACATGACATGATCCTACAACTGCTTTGTCTCTTCTTCCTTTAACAGTTTCATCTGTGACAACTGCCTGAAGAAGTCAGGGAAAACGAGAAAGGAAAACAAGTTTTCTGCTAAAAGTGAGTGCTTTTGACACATCTTGATTGTCTCTGTCTATTGCAGAGGGAAGTTAGTAACCCTCTGTGTTTTTCTGATCAGGGTTGCAGAGCACAAGACTGGGTTCATACATAGAGGACCGAGTGAACAAGTACTTGAAGAGGCAGAATCACCCTGAGGCCGGAGAGGTGTTTGTGCGGGTGGTGGCCAGCTCTGATAAGACCGTGGAGATCAAACCTGGGATGAAATCCAGGTAATTTAATGTATTCAGAAGTAAACCGGTTCAGTTTTGATTTCATGTTGACAAAGTCTGGCATGTACCTGAATTGACAGGAGCTGATGTTGCATCACATCATTTCTCTGCAGGTTTGTTGACTCAGGAGAGATGTCAGAAAGCTTTCCCTACAGAACCAAAGCACTTTTTGCATTTGAGGAGATTGATGGAGTCGATGTGTGTTTTTTCGGCATGCACGTTCAGGAATACGGATCTGAGTGTCCCTTTCCTAACACCAGGTATCATGCAAATACTGATCAATGTGGAAAAAGTATTATGTATATATATTTTTTTACTAGTGGGTACAGGACACTACAGTTAATTAATGTAAGTGAGGATTGCGAAATAAACTGAGAAATTATACCCCAAAATTCTTTAAACCGTGGACTGTCATTAAGTCTAAGGGTTGCCCGACTATGTATTGATTAGTTGATTGTTGATTGTAATCCATTGCATTCCTTTCTATCAGCTATCTAATTTTATCAAGATGAATTTGTTCTGACACAGTTTAACTATGAGTTCTTGTCATATTTTATTACCATATCCTAAACTATAGAGAATAAACTGTGATAATGTAAAATGTTGAAGGTGTCTGAAGATTTTGGTTTAACTATCTATTTAATAAAGTCAACCAGCTAACATTATACATACCCTTTTGGTTTCTGTACCCAATATAAAAAAAAAATTACAATGCTATAAAAAAAACTGTATCAGCACTCTGTATCGGCAAGTACCAGAAATAAAAGTATCGTTTCGGGTGAGAACTGGAAAAGTGGTATCGGTGCATCCCTAGAAAAAGGGATATTGTCTTGAACAGACTTAACTGACTGGTTGTCTTATTTGACTTCTCTTTCCAGACGGGTATACATATCATATCTTGACAGTATTCACTTCTTCAAGCCTCGGATGCTAAGAACCGCAGTGTACCATGAAATCCTCATCGGTTATTTGGAGTATGTTAAGAAACTTGGGTATGTACCACCTTGAAGTTTAAAATCGTTTCTTAAAGATTATGTGTGTAATTGTTTTTAGTGTTAAAATACTTGCTTTCTCAAATCTCAGCTTAAAATGACGAGTACACAATAAATAAACCATTCATAAGCTGTTGGTCCAACAAAAAATAAACCGGGAAACTTGTTTAAAAGTTTTTATTTTTCACTTCACCATTAAATGCTTTTGTGATCTAATTGGTAGGGTTATACACTAATGGGTTTGATTTTCCCACCTACAGGTATGTGACTGGCCATATTTGGGCCTGCCCACCTAGTGAAGGAGACGACTACATCTTCCACTGTCACCCCTCTGATCAGAAGATTCCCAAGCCTAAAAGACTGCAGGAGTGGTACCGCAAAATGCTGGACAAAGCCTTTGCAGAAAGAATACTCCATGACTATAAAGTATGCCAATACTGAATTAGTTTTTATTGATACGCGGTCTGTTAGTTTTCTTTCACAACAGGTTAATGTCACACTTACACAAATATGACTCACTTGTGCTATGCAGGACATATTTAAGCAGGCCACAGAGGACCGGCTTACAAGTGCCAACGAGCTGCCCTATTTCGAGGGTGATTTCTGGCCTAATGTTCTAGAGGAAAGCATCAAGGAGCTGGAGCAAGAGGAGGAGGAAAGGAAGAAGGAGGAGAATACAGCCACCGTTGAGACAACAGAGGTTAGTCAGAGAGTCAAACGGTGTGAATGAGTGTTTAGTGTAGTCTGTAGCCATTTTTTAAAATAGTGTTTTCTTCCACAGGGAACCCAAGTTGACAGCAAGAATGCCAAAAAGAAGAACAATAAAAAGACCAATAAAAATAAGAGCAGCATGAGCCGCGCAAACAAAAAGAAGCCTGGGATGCCGAATGTAGCTAATGACCTATCCCAGAAGCTGTATGCAACAATGGAGAAGCACAAAGAGGTTGGACCTGACAATTTTGCTTACTTGAATACCATTTATTTCGCTTGGTGTGCCAAGTACTTACCAGAACCCCTTTTGCTTCCTAAAATCCAGGTCTTCTTCGTGATCCACCTGCATGCTGGTCCAATGATCAACACCCTGCCTCCGATCATGGATCCTGACCCGCTGCTGACCTGCGATCTGATGGACGGCCGTGATGCCTTCCTGACACTGGCCAGGGACAAGCACTGGGAGTTCAGTTCCCTACGCCGCTGCAAATGGAGCTCTATGTGCATGCTGGTGGAGCTACACAATCAGGGCCATGACCGATTTGTGTACACTTGCAACGTATGCAAGCACCACGTAGAGACACGCTGGCATTGCACCGTTTGCGAGGTCAGTCTTCTCTTTGTGGCTTTGACAGAGCTGTTAAGTCTGTTGCCATTGTTTGCAATCCAACAGATGTTTTGTAAAAACCGACACTACTATTTTATCACAAATTTATTAAGATATAAATAAGGTTTAAACTACAATGTTGCAGGTTCAAACCTCTCAAGGAGCGAACCTTGCTTGACAACTGTTTCTCCAACAGAGAATGTAACACCAATCTCCAGTCATACAACAGTGAATTAACATTCTGTGCTAGGAATGTCCAGAAGATTATATCAATTATTTTTCTGATTTCTTTCAGGACTTTGATCTATGCATTAACTGCTACAACTCCAAGGGCCATGAGCACCAAATGGTGAAGTGGGGTTTGGGCCTGGACGACGACAGCAACAACCAGGGCGGTGAAGCCAACAAGAGCCCACAGGAGAGTCGACGCCTCAGCATCCAACGCTGCATCCAGTCGCTGGTGCATGCCTGCCAGTGCCGCAATGCCAACTGTTCTCTGCCATCTTGTCAGAAGATGAAGCGTGTAGTGCAGCATACCAAGGGCTGCAAGCGCAAGACCAACGGAGGCTGCCCCGTTTGCAAGCAACTCATCGCGTTGTGCTGCTACCATGCCAAGCACTGCCAGGAGAACAAGTGCCCCGTGCCCTTCTGTCTCAATATCAAGCACAAGTTGCGGCAGCAGCAGATTCAGCAGCGGCTGCAGCAGGCACAGATGATGCGCCGGCGAATGGCACTCATGCAGGGCAGAGGAATGCCTTCCAGTCTGCCCTCCCCAACTACCTCAGGAGGTCCAGGGACGCCCAACTCTCAGCAGCTACAGCAGCCTAACACGCCTCAGACCTCGCAGCCATTAGCCAACCAGCCCCAGCAGACCCATCCGAATGTGGCTGGAATGGTGCAGACCTTCCCCAACCAACCACCTACACCAGGACCGCAGGGTAAGCCAGGCCCGCAGTCCTCACCTCTGCCCCAGCAGCAGTCACCCCTGCCCATGCCGCCTCAACAACAGCCCCAGCCCTCTCCGCAGCAACAGCAGGCTTTGAAGGTTGCGAAACAAATAGAGATGATGACCAAAGTTCAGCAGCAGCAACAACAACAGCAGCAGCAGCAAGACTACAGGATGAATATGAACGTGAATGGCATGCCGATGAACCAACCTCGTATGATGACACCCATGCAAATGATGGCACCTCGTGGTCCTCAGATGGTTCAGAACATGCAGCCTGGCCAGTGGCCAGCTGGGATGCAAGGGTCCATGCAGAATCCGCAGGCGCCTCCGCCACAGCAAGTGCCACCGCAGCAGATGGCCATGGCCCCGCAGCAGTCTCAGGTAGCGCAGACACCGCAACAGGCGCAAATGATGCAGCGCGCCATGATGCAGCAACAGCAGCAGCCACGACAGATGCAGTCCGTCATGCCGCCCCAACAAGCGCAACCACAAGCCCCGCAGCAACAAGGCATGCAGCAAAGAGGGTTGACCAGCAGCATTGCTCCAGGAGCACTGCAGGATCTGCTGCGCACATTAAAATCACCAAGTTCCCCTCAGCAGCAACAGCAGGTCCTCAATATCCTCAAGTCGAACCCGCATCTCATGGCCGCGTTTATCAAACAGCGGACGGCGAAATACCAAGCCAGCCAACCGCAGCAGCAGAACCCGCAGGCCATGCTCGCAGGTCAGCCAGGGATGCAGAACATGGCTGCGATGCAAACAGGCCCCGTTCAGAGACCCGTCATGCCACCTCAGCAGCCTCAGCCAGCCGCCACCCAAGCCATGGGCGCCCTAGGATCCCAGGGACAAATGATGAACGCTGCGCACAATGGAAACCAGCAGCTGTTCCGCAGGCAACTAATGCGCATGCAGCAGCAACAGCAACAACAGGGAGCAATGCCTCCAGGACAAGGAAGATTCCCGCAACCTCAAGGCCCGGCCAGTTACTCGCAAATCCGCATGCAGCAGCAGATGTCCATGCAAGGAGGCACTGGGCCAATGGGTCAGATGCCGCCCATGGCTCAGATGGGCCAGACTGGGATGAGCATGGACGCCCAGCAAAACATGCTGCAACAGCGCATGATGCAGCAGCAGCAGCAACAACAGCAGCAGCAGCAGATGCTGAAGCAGCAAATGGGATCACCGGCACAGGCTGCTTCCATGAGTCCCCAGCCCCACATGCTTGCAGGACAGCCGCAGGGAGCTCACCTGTCCGGACAGGCCATGGCCAACGTGCTGGGCAACCAAGTGAGGTCGCCTGCACCTGTGCAATCGCCCCGTCCCCCGTCCCAACAGCCGCCACATTCCAGCCCGTCCCCGCGCATGCAGCCCCTGCCGTCGCCTCAGCACGCCGCCCTGCACTCTGGCGTGTCCCACCCCAGCCTGGCGGGACCCATGTCCGGCCCCATGGACCAGGCTCACCTGTGCACACCCGAACAGAATGCAATGCTTCCGCAGCTGAACACGCCAAACCGTGGAGGGCTGACCAACGACTTGAGTATGGTTGGGGACACCACGGGAGACACGTTAGAGAAGTTTGTCGAGGGATTGTAGCATTAAGAGACGTTCTTTTTGAAAAGAGAGGTGTGTTTTCTACACAAAAAAAATAAAATTTGAGAAGACGACTAAATGAACTAATAGGTTTACACAACCAATGGACTACTTTTTCTTCCTTGTTGGAGGGATTGAAATTACTGTGTAAAGAGCGGAATCACAAAGGGTTTTTTTTTTCTGGGAGGGTTGTCAGACCGGCCGAATTGCAGTCCTGGTCTACGAGTTACATTTTTAATTGTTTTGTTTTCGTTGTTTTTTTCGGGGAAGGGGGTATTTTGAGCTTATGGACTTTTTAAATGGAATTTCTCAAGGCAAAATATTTGATTTTATTATTGAAGACTTTCGTTTTGTATGTTTGCAAACTGAATTGCGTTTTTGTTTAGTTTTTTTTGTGTTTTGTGAGTGTGTGCGTGTTTAGGGGACTGTAAGATACTCGGTGTGGAATTAGGATCAGGATCAATCCTTATTCCTGTCTGCTAAGTATTCACATTTACCAGGTTTGGTAAAGGACACGCCGCCTTTTTCTCTCCAAACTGTGGAGTTTGTACAGAGGACCTGTATTCATTTGTACAGAAAGGAGCTTGGATACTGCGCACACGCATACACACACACACAAACGTGAGCAAATTGTGAAAGTTGCTCTTATTTTTCAAGGTGCCCAAATGCATTAATTTATTGGCCTGGATTCAGTAGTTGTCTCTTGTAGGAAGATGTTCCTGTTTTCTCGTTTGATCTCTGAAACATCAATGATGTCCCCTCCACCTCGCGTATGAGGCCGGAGCTTCGTCTGACTGCTGATTTGTTCAAAGAGTTCTTCAATCAACCTCTTTTGTTTTTCTTCTCATGAAACTTGAATTGAAGGTGAACGATTCTTTAATGTAAATCATGCAGCTTGATGACATACTGTAAATAAAAGGAAAAAAGATTGAGATCGCTGTATAAACTGGTTAAGAACTTGTTTCGTACTTATATACAATATTGTTAAATAAACTGTGTGCAACAGATGTGATGCTTCTGGTGACTTCGATTTGCATGTTCGCAAAATTCTGATCTTAGCAAAGTTTTAAATGAACACCTGACTGACTGTTTTTTACATAAAGCCAGTGTAGTTTTAATGTACCAGAACATTACATTAGAAATGTAATGATCAGATTTACTGTTTAATTGCAACTGAAAATGTTTAGCTAGTTCAACAAACTGGCCGTTTTACATATCTTCAGCGTCAGATTGCAGTGTGTGCTCTGCACTGGCTTCACTGCACCTCCTGGAGCCCGAGAGATGCAACTGCAGTTTAGAGCCCTTGTACTGCAATTCACAATTTCTATGCGCATTCCGACATTTGATTAGCATTGTGAAATATGCCGTTATAAATTTTTTGTGAAAATAATGTTGTTACATTCTAAATTTGGCCTCTTTATAGTTTGTTCTTTGCAATAAGTGTAATAGGATGACCGCAATCTTCCCTTCTAGAGAAACCCTAGACTCTTGCACACTGACGCTGTCTGAAGAGTGATGATAGAAAATCACAGAAACTGAGGTATGTGTCTTCACTTACCTAGAAATGCTTTGTCTTGCAGATACTACATTTATGCGAGATGTCAAAAACTTTGCCCCTCTCTGGCAATTATTACTAATCATTTATTAAAAATTGATGGACAGGATCATTTGTTTTACATGAAAGTCCATGTCTGCCTCACAAGGGGAAAATCGAATTTAAGTTTTATGTTCAGGGTTCAGTTGGAACTGACATGAATATAACTTTTTGTCAATTTAGAATTGTCATGGTTATGACGGTTTAAATTGAAGTTAAACTGAAGTTTAAATTGACGCATAAAATTTTTAGTTACAGGTGCTGGTCATATAATTAGAATATCATCAAAAAGTTGATTTCTCTAATTCCATTCAGAAAGTGAAACTTGTATATTATATTCATTACGCACAGACTGATATATTTCAAATGTTTATTTCTTTTAATTTTGATAATTATAACTGACAACTAAGGAAAATTCCAAATTTTCCTTTGCCAAGGAAAGTCCTTAAGACCAAAAATGATTTTTTGAAATCTTGGCCAACTGAAAAGTATGAACATGAACAGTATGAGCATGTACAACACTCGGTACTTAGTTGGGGCTCCTTTTGTCTGAATTACTGCAGCAGTGCAGCGTGGCATGGAGTCGATCAGTCTGTGGCACTGCTCAGGTGTTATGAGAGCCCAGGTTGCTCTGATAGTGGCCTTCAGCTCTTCTGCATTCTTGGGTCTGGCACATCACATCTTCCTCTTCACAATAAGCCATAGATTTTCTATTGGGTTAAGTTCAGGTGAATTTGCTGGCCATAAGAATCAAAGAACAGGGATACCATGGTCCTTAAACCAGGTACTGGTAGCTTTGGCACTGTGTGCAGGTGCCAGGTTCTGTTGGAAAATGAAATCTGCATCTCCATAAAGTTGATCAGCAGCAGGAAGCATGAAGTGCTCTAAAACTGCCTGGAATACGGCTGTGTTGAACTTGGACCTCAGAAAACACAGTGGACCAACACCAGCAGATGACATGGACCCCAAACAGTCACTTACTGGAAACTTTATACTGGACCTCAAGCAACGTGGATTGTGTATCTCGCCTCTCTTCCTCCAGACTCTGGCACTCTATCCATGCAATATTTAATTTGATCAGAGAACATAACTTTGGACCACTCAGCAGCAGTCCAGTCCTTTTTGTCTTTAGCCCAGGCAAGATGCTTCTGATGCTGCCTGTTGTTCAAGAATGGCTTGACACAAGGAATGCGACAGCTGAAACCCATGTCTCGTATACGTCTGTGTGTAGTGGATATTGAAGCACTGACTCCAGCTGCAGTCCACTCTTTGTGAATCTCCCCCACATTTTTGAATGGGTTTTGTTTCACAATCCACTCCAGGGTGTGATTATCCCTATTGCTTGTACACTTTTTTTCTTCCACATCTTTTCCTTCCCTTCGCCTCTCTATTAATGTGCTTCGACACAGAGCTCTCTGAACAGCCAGCCTCTTTTGCAGGTGTTTTGAGTTAATTAGCTGATATAGACTGTGGCACCAGGTGTCTTCAACATTGAACCTTTTCACAATATTCTAATTTTCTGAGATTATGAATTTGCAATTTTCTTTAGTTGTCAGTTATAATCATCAAAATTAAAAGAAATAAATATTTGAAATATCAGTCTGTTTGTAATGAATGAATATACAAGATTCACTTTTTGAATGGAATTAGTGAAATGAATCAACTTGATGATGATATTCTAATTATATGACCAGCACCTGTAGGTGGGAGCCCATGTCTGCCTCACAAAGAGAAAATAGATTTTTAAGTTCTAAAATATTCAGGGTTCAGTTGGAATTGACATACCAAGTCGTAACAATGACAATCTAAATTGTCAAAGTTATATTCATGATATAAAAGATTTAAATTGATGCATAAAATTTTATATCAATTATAAGTTTTAAATTTTTGACAAAATGCCTTTGTATCTCATGATTTTGAAACCGTAATGTGGACTCTTCATCTCATAACCATAACCACAGCATGTTTCTTGTGTGGCAGAAATGGGTTTACAGCTGTGAGTCAGTTATCTTTATTTACACACATGGTCAAAATAATCACCTGCCTAATAATCACTTCATGTGCACACACATCTTATCCATAATTTCCAAGTCCAAGTTGTATAAAGTGACATGCTTATTGGAGTTAATGCATATCATCTGATGTGTATTTGTGTAACGAGGGAGGGTGTGGCCTAAGGAGATCAACACCCTATATCAAGGTGTGCATAATTATTAGGCAGATTCTTCTCCTCAGGAAAAATGGGCCAAAAAGAGATTTAACTGAATCTCAAAAGTCAAAAATTGTAAAACGTCTTTCACAGGGATGGGAAACGAGATAATAATAAACAAACGAGATGGGAAAGTCTTTTTTCATTTAGTTGCATAATTCTGCACACTAATAGTTGACTAATAATGGTGTACATGTAGATTCTCTTAAAAAACGCCAAAACTTCACTTTTACTAAAATGTTCAGATTTTAGGGTTTGTTGATACTTTGGGTTGACCAAGAGCACTATAGTTGTACAATAACAAAATTAATCCTCAAAAATACTGCTGTTTTTAAATGCAGGTGTCACTCTTGAGTTCTCAGTGGGTACGTGACCTCGTGCTCGTTGTGTTCCGGAGCACAAGCGCAGTGAACAGGGAAACGGTCCATTTGTGTTGGCGCTAAACAATTTAATTTGAAAATGTGTCTTCGTTATATTTGCCTTATTTTGGAGGGTGTCCAGCAAAATAAACTGACAATTGTGGCAGCACTTCTTTTCAAACCGCGCACACAGAACACGTTTTGCGTTCCATTCATATCGCGCTGCGTTGTAATAGTTTTCATTCGTAACCGTGCTGTTGATTCATCGTTATGAAGCGTTTAAGACTAAATAAAGTTAAACGCGCCTCGAGACCAAGTTTTCTTCATTCGTTTCTCACATTTTAAACGCAAGAACGAGTTCTGTGTGAAGGGCCCACAGCAGCAAGGCGTGCAATCGTGTTTAAGGCTTCGTGAACTGTATTGAGAGTATATGAAACCGCTTAATCTAGCTCCCCATCTAAAGCTGGAAACAGTTTGTTCATTCCTTTGTAATCATATACTTGCAGCATGTAAGTTATATGAGCTCAAATGAATTCAACAATTACATTAATTTTTAAACGTCCAAATATTCAATGTAACGCGGCAGGAGCATCTTAAAAAAAATGAAATGCCAATAAGACTAAAAATGTCTAGAACGAGAATGAAAAAAACACTTTCTATAGATTCACATAAATGTTTATAATATAAGGGATAGTTCACCCAAAGATTTGATCCGTTTTGTCTGAACTGTCTGAAAATCCAGAGTCAAGCACTGCAGCATTAAAGCAGGTTTCTTTTTGTTTTCTCTTTTTTTCCTGATTTCTAACAGAAACGTGAACTAAAATCCATCAGCCTTTACCTCTATCAGCGTCACGGATCTCATTATGTGCTCATCATCATGGCGTCACTGCGCCTCCTGCTGTCTGAATGACGCGACTGCAGCTCAGGCGCAGTTCTCCTGGATTCCTGTTTCATTTCAAAGAGCTGGACATAATCACATTTTATTTAGGAAAGACGGCTTTGCATTCGAGTTTATGAAATTGTTATTTTTGTTCAAACTAAGCAATCTCAGGAACAGTTAGTCATAGCTTATCTATGCATGTTTGATTTATTTTCATCCAACTTTAATTCACACATGAAAAAAACAGACAAGACATTAATATTTAACAGAAAATGTTTTCCCTGGTATCATTCATTATCTTGCATCTTTCCATGTAAATTCAGGAGTACAACTGTAGCAAAACAAACTACTGAATTGATTAATGTATTGTTTTATCATTGAATGGAAAGACAAATCTCAGTCATATCAGCTGTTAAACATGACTCCCAACAAAACCACAATGTCACACCTGCACAAAGATTCTCAAGTCTTCATATGAACAATGTTTGTTTGTGTTTAGAGTGCAATGATGACCTCTGTGGCGCTGGAAGCCCCCTTTGTGCATCCATGCATGGCTCTAATAAAGGCACAACAAGTCCATCAGGCTGAACTCCAGCACAGGTGTCAGTGTTTCTCCAGAGCTTGAGAGAGGAGCTGATTGAGCCACGAGATCATCGGACGAGGGTCCTCGTTGAGGCCAGAGGAGATCATGGCGTTGTCGTAAATCTGGAACGTATATATATATATATATATATATATATATATAAAAAAAAAACATTTAGCTTTTAATTAGAAATAGTATTGAGATGAAAGAGAGGTGGAAACTCTTTCTTTAACTGCTCGAGGAGAAGCTGTGCCAGTTCAGGGATTGAGTCCTTCAGTGCATGAAGCTTCTCGATCAGATCATGTCTGGAGACAAATCTTTGATGTTACATATATTATACAAGTACAGTATGCTTTATTTGAGCTCAAACAGCTTGTTAACAACATCACAATAATCCACATAATTCCAGTCCATCCATTTACATCTTATGTTTTTATGGCCTCACATTTTGGCCTGAAGCAATGGTTTACAGCCATAATTTTGAGTAACTTCTGAGTCACTGATTTCAAACTTCGTTCAGTCTGATATTCAGTTAAGAGATCTGAAAGAGGAACGGTATGAGTCCATGAAAGGATTTGTACACCAATAACAAAAGTTTAAAACCAATTCTATAAAAAAACTGGAAGCCAATACAGGGAGACCAGGGAGTAATATGTTCACGTTAAGAGTCTAGCAGCAGGGTTTTGAACTTTTGGCAAATGAGAAATATATGACTGGCTGTTTCCCTTCTATAATGCATTGCAGTAGTCAAGTCTTGATTATATCAAAATATGGATCACAATTTCAAGGCCTTTAAATGTCAAAACATGATTTCATATTTGCTAGAAGCTTGACTTTCCAACATAATTTAACTGTTTGTCCAGTTTTAGAGAGCTGTCAATATACACACTTAAGTTTTAAACACATTTTTTGTCGCGAGGTGACAGAGCCAACATTTAGCTGTGCTGTACCCCTGGCTACACTGGAACTGAAAATTATAGTCTCTGTTCATTTTACATTTTCATTTAAATGTAAAAATTAGAAGCCAACCATGTTTTAAGTGCAAAGACAGCCATAAGAGGTTCTTAACCTTTGTTTCCAGTCAAGACTTGGAGAAACTTGTTCATGCCTTTATCACCAGCAGGGTGGACTATTGTAAAGGGTTCCTCAACGTTCTTCCCAAAAAGACCATTAGACAGCTGCAGCTCATGCAGAACGCTGCTGCCAGGATACTGACAAGAACCAGAAAATCTGAGCATATCACCCCAGTCCTCAGGTCCTTACACTGGCTTCCAGTTACATTTAGGATTGATTTTAAAGTATTTTTACTCGTATATAAGTCACTAAATGACCTAGGACCGAAATATATTGCAGATGTTCACTGAATATTAACCTATCAGAGCACTCAGATCACTAGGATCGAGTCAGTTAGAAATACCAAGGGTTCACACAAAACAAGGGGAATCTGCTTTTAGTTTCTATGCCGCCCGCAATTGGAATCAGCTTCCAGAAGAGATCAGATGTGCTAAAACACTAGTCACATTTAAATCTAGACTCAAAACTCATCTGTTTAATTGTGCATTTATTGAATGAGCACTGTGCAATGTCCGAACTGATTGCACTATACTTTCACTGTTTTTTTTTTAATGTAAAATCATTTTCTGTTTTAAATTTATTTTAAATAAGTACATTTTTTTTAAATAATTGTAAAAGTTTTAAAATTGCTAGTTTTATTCTTGTTATTTTTCTTCATTACTATTTTACTTTCTTTTATGTAAAGCACTTTGAATTACCATTGTGTATGAAATGTGCTACATAAATAAACTTGCCTTGCCTGCCTAAACCATTTTCATGTGACAGTGGCAAATACATTTGTATATTTCATTATTATATTTCTTGAAAATATTTCCCAAAGAAATCATATAAAGAGAATAAAACAGGAGCAAGGATGGAGCCTTGAGGCACACCACACATGATCGGTGCTGATCTAGATGAGCAGGCCCAGTATTCACTACCATGCTTCTACCAGTCAGATCGGATTTAAACTCAATTAAACTCCTCATCAGGTTACACTGGCTACCAGTAGCTGCTCGCATCAAATTCAGGGTACTGATGCTAGCCTACAAAACGACCACTGGCACGGCACCAATTTACCTAAACTCACTGGTTAAATCTTATGTGCCCTCCAAGAGTTTGCGCTCTGCTAGTGAAAGACGCCTTGTGGTACCATCCCAAAGAAGTTCAAAATCACTCTCAAGGACCTTTTCCTGAACTGTGCCGAGCTGGTGGAATGACCTCCCAATCTCAATTCGTACAGCTGAGTCTTTACTAATTTTCAAGAAACATCTAAAGACTCATCTTTTTCGCCTGCACTTAACCAACTAACACTAGCACTTTTACTTTTCTTGTCTTTTCATTTATAAAAAAAAAAAAAACTGGCTATGCATTCTATACTAGACTAACTGAGACTTGTCATGGCACAACAATCAGTGAGAAACAGGCTGATTAAGAAGGCCAAATGAGGCGTCTCATACCTTTACGCTCTGCTCTGCTGTGGTCACGATGCCCTCGCGCAGAAACAGCCCGTAGTCGTCAAAGAAGCGAGTGTGTTTCTCCGGATCCTTCTTGCTCTGTTCCAACAGGAACCCAATGACCCGCTGCTGTAAAACATCCTGCAGTTCCCTGAAAGAAAAAAGTATGTTATGGTTTTTTTTTTTTTTTTTTTTTTTTTTTTTACACAATGCAGAAGGTATACCATCATATTTCAGGCAGGTTTGTACCTGATTAAACCACTTTCCTGTAGAAGCTCTCTGCTGAGGTTCAAAGGAATGTCCGCAAATGCAATCACATGACAATCAATTTTCCTTTATTTTTAAAACATATTTGTATTAATCTAATAATGTATTTAAAGTTACCGACTAGAGATAGTCGGGCTCACCTCCACGCACAGCTTGGGCTCTGGAACCACACTTCTTGAGAGAGGCTGGACTCTCTACCACTCTGGAGTTGCCCATGGTGAGAGGCGGAGGGCTGGAGTGGGTTTGCTTATAGCCCCCCAGCTCAGCCGCCATGTGTTGGGGTTCACCCCGGTGAACGAGAGGGTCGCTTCCCTGCGCCTTCGAGTCGGGGATAGGTCTATCACTGTTGTTTGTGCCTACGGGCCGAACGGCAGTGCGGACTACCCGGCCCTCAGGAGGGGGAAGCAGTGCCCTACCAACACCGTTTACAGTGGAGATGGGCACCTGTTGACCTCAACTGGGAATATCGTCGGGCGCTGGAAGGAATACTTCGAGGATCTCCTCAATCCCACCGACTTGTGTTCCGTTGAGGAAGCAGTGGCTGGGGACTCGGAGGAGGACTCATCCATCACCCGGGCTGAAGTCATCGAGGTAGTTAAAAAGCTCCTCGGTGGCAAGGCACCGGGGGTGGATGAGATCCGCCCCGAGTACCTCAAGTCTCTGGATGTTGTGGGGCTGTCTTGGCTGACACGCCTCTGCAACATCGCATGGCGGCTGGGGACAGTACCTCTGGACTGGCAGACCGGGGTGGTGGTCCCTCTTTTCAAGAAGGGGGACCGGAGAGTGTGTTCCAACTATAGGGGGAACACACTTCTCAGCCTCCCCGGTAAAGTCTATGCCAGGGTACTGGAGAGGAGAATTCGGCCGATAGTGGAACCTCGGATTCAGGAGGAACAGTGTGGTTTTCGTCCCGGTCGTGGAGCACTGGACCAGCTCTATACCCTTTCCAGGGTGCTGGAGGGTTCATGGGAGTTTGCCCAACAAGTCCACATGTGTTTTGTGGATTTGGAGAAGGCATTCGACCGTGTTCCTCGCGACATCCTGTGGAGGGTGCTCTGGGAGTATGGGTCGGCGGTCCCCTGCTTAGGGCTGTTCGGTCCCTATACGACCGGAGCAAGAGCTTGGTTCGCATTGCCGGCAGTAAGTCAGACCTGTTCCCAGTGCATGTTGGACTCCGGCAGGGCTGCCCTTTGTCACCGGTTCTGTTCATAATTTTTATGGACAGAATTTCTAGGCGCAGCCAAAGGCCAGAGAGTGTCCGGTTTGGGGACTATGCGATTTCGTCGCTGCTTTTTGCAGATGGTGTTCCAGGCACGTCTCACCGGGAGGAGGCCCCGGGGAAGACCTAGGACACGCTGGAGGGACTATGTCTCCCGGCTGGCCTGGGAACGCCTCGGGGTCCCCCCGGAAGAGCTGGAAGAAGTGGCTAGGGAGAGGGAAGTCTGGGCGTCTCTGCTTAGACTGTTGCCCCCATGACCCGGCCCCGGATAAGCGGAAGATGATGGATGGATGGATGGATATTTAAAGTTTATTCATGCATGTATCTGGATGCTCATCTAAGCTTGTAGGAACCGCAGTCACTTGAGAAGAATGTGTGTGTCTTTGGTTTGGATCTGAACCTCCTGCTGTACAGAGCCACACTGGACCATCTCACGACAAACATGGAAGCTTTCTGCTCACACATATTTACAAACATCACAAAACAAAGAATCATTAATAAGCTGATTACCAAACAAATGGACCTATAATATTCATTTGGGTTGAAAATTTATGTAAGAAAGAAGAGTGATATGTATAATTCACATTCTTACTATGTGTTTCCAGATCCCTACTATCACTACCACTCGCAAACGATGCATCGCACAATGTAGGCGACACAATCTTAACAACCTGCACACTTTGCCTATGTCTGCTAGAACACTACTTTCTTTTTCTACTGGTCTCTGGAATTGCCAGTCTGCTGTAAACTAAGCCGATTTCATTACTTCTATTATTAGTCATTCAAAGCTTCATCTCATGGCCCTAACAGAGACCTGGATCAAACCAGAGGACATTGCTACACTCTCCAATAATTTCTCATTTTCCCACTCCCCCCGTTTGACTGGAAGAGGTGGAGGTACTGGTCTGCTCATCTCCAATGATTGGAAAATTAATCCTTTACCATCTTTGGGTATCAACAGCTCCTTTGAATCTCATTCAGCTACTGTTACCTACCCTCTTAAAATACATTTTGTAGTTGTCTATCGACCCCCAGGACCACTGGGTAACTTTTTGGATGAATTGGATGTGTTGCTCTCAACCTTTCCTGAGGATGGTACTCCCCTAGTTATGCTTGGAGATTTCAACATCCACCTAGATAAACCTCTGTATGCTGATTTCCCCACTCTGCTTGCCTCTTTGATCTCAACCGAATGTCAACTACTGCTACTCACAAATTAGGCAACTAACTGGACCTTATTTATACGCGACACTGCTCTACTGATCATGTTCTGGTTACTCCACTGCACACGTCCAATCACTTCCTCCTCACTCTTAACCTCAACATGGTCCCTGACACATCACTTACCCCTCCAAATGTCACCCTCCAGGCTATCAATCGTTTCATCTTCACTTCCTTCCCCTAAACTGTTAGCATCTTTTGATCTTTTGATGCTAACAGTGCTACTGATACTTTCTGCTCCACTCTTACATCTTGTTTAGACACTGTTTGCCCCTTGTCTTCCAGGCCAGCCCATAACACCCCTTCTGCCCCTTGGTTATCTGATGTTATACGTGAACACCGTTCTAAGCTTAGAGCTTCTGAAAGAGTGTGGCGCAAATCCAAAAATACTACTGACCTTAATGTGTATCAGTCACTCCTATCTTCCTTCTCTGATAATGTCTCCACTGCTAAAATGACAAACTACTATAACAAAATTAACAATTCATCTAACTCTTGCATGCTTTTAAAAAAAATTTCCTCACTTCTATGCCCTCCTCCTCCCCCTCCTGCTTCATCTCTAATAGCTAACGACTTTGCCCCGTTTTTCATTAATAAAATTAAAAACATCATCGCACAATTTTTCACACCACAATCAGTCAAGCTCATATCACCTGTAAACATACACTCATTTACATCCTTCTCTTCACTCTCTGAGGCAGAAGTCTCAAAACTCATCCTTTCTAATCACCTTACTACTTGCCCGCTTGATCCTATTCCATCTCATCTCCTTCAAACCATTTCTCCTGCAGTTGTACCTGCACTCACTCACATCATCAACACTTCCCTCCACACTGGTGTTTTTCCCTCATCATTTAGACAGGTTTGTATAACTCCACTACTTAAGAAACCCACCATCAACCCATCTCTTTTAGAGAGTTACAGACCAGTTTCCCTTCTTCCTTTCACTGCAAAACAATTGAATGAGCTGTGTTCAACCAAGCCTATGCATTTCTCACACAGAACAACCTCATTGACAGCAACCAATCTGGCTTCAGAAGTGGACATTCAACTGAGACTGCCTTGCTCTCAGTTGTTGAAGCCCCAAGACTGGCAAGAGCGGAATCCAAATCTTCAGTACTTATCCAGCTTGATCTGTGTAATAATAAAAACGTCCTTATCATCGGGAAGAAGGAGGCGGGAACCGGCGGACAATCAAATGAAACTTTAATAATTCAAAATAAACAAACATAAAATAAAGCCCAGGCCTGGTCCTCTCTCGTCCTTCACTGTCGTCGCTCCAGTTTTATATCCTTTCATCTCCTCTGTGGGACTCCAGACCGGTGGTGGGTCGCAGGTGTCGCTAATTTCCCAATCACTCCACTGGCCTCTCTCATGTTCCCACATCCTTCGGCCCCGACCCACTCGTCACATACCCCCATCGCCCCTCCCAGGCCGGGGGGGTTTTCCCGAGACTGCGCTCTACTCTCCCCCTCCCTCCGGGGGGGACCGCTCACGGGGACCTGCGGGAACCTGGGGGTAGGACAGACGAGGCGAGAGAAAAGGAGATGGAAGGAGGAGCGACAGAGATGAGAGAGGGGAGAGAGGAAAAAAAAAAATTCCGGTTCCCAGACGCACTGCTGCTCGGCCCTCCACCAGCTGGGCGATCTCCTCCACGGTGCCTGGCGGTGGCACTGGACGGCCCTCGGCGGACGGCACGAAACCGCTCCACTGCCCGGTGGACGGTGATGGCTTCTCCGGTTTTGGGCAGCCGGCAGGAGTCCCCCGTTCCTTGCTCCTCCGGATTCCTTCACGTAGGCAGAAGGCTCCGGCCCCCTGGCGAACGGCGCCGACTCCTCCGCTCCCTCACAGATGGCAGCCGCCCCTCCACCGCCTCGAGCGTCCATGGCAGCACACTCCTCTCCTGCTCGATGGCACCGCGGATTCACCACAGCAGCGAGGGATCTTCAGTAGCGCGTCCCTCCTTCTCCCGGGCTCCGGTACCACTGTAATAATAAAAACTTCCTAATCATCGGGAAGAAGGAGGCGGGAACTGGGGGACAATCAAATGAAACTTTAATAATTCAAAATAAACAAAACAGTGCACCAGCCCCTCGCGGACGACTGATGCGCACAAATAAAAAGCAAACATAAAATAAAGCCCAGGTCTGGTCCTCTCTCGTCCTTCACTGTCGCTCCAGTTTTATATCCTTCCATCTCCTCTGTGGGACACCAGACCGGTGTTGGGCCGCAGGTGTCGCTGATTTCCCAATCACTCCACCGGCCTCGCTCGTGTTCCCACATCCCTCGGGCCCGCCCCACTCGTCACAATCTGTCCACTGCTTTTGACACGGTTAACCAACAGATTCTCCTATCAAGCCTACTGGCAAAGGGCATCTCAGGAACTAAACTTCAGTGGTTTGAGTCTTACCTATCAGATAGGTCCTTCAAAGTATCTTGGAGAGGTGAGGTGTCCAAGTCACAACATCTAACTACTAGGGTGCTTCAGGGCTCAGTTCTTGGACCACTTCTCTTCTCTGTCTTCATGGCATCATTAGGTTCTGTCATTCAGAAACATGGCTTTTCATACCACTGCTAAGCTGATGACACTCAACTCTACCTCTCATTCCATCCTGATGATCTGACGGTAGCTATTCGCATCTCAGCTTGTCTAACAGACATTTCTTGGATGGCTGGATGATGGACCATCACCTTGAACTCAACTTTGCAAAAACAGAACTGCTTGTGGTTCCAGCAAACCCATCGTTTCATCACTATTTCACCATCAAGTTAGGCACATCAACCATAACTCCTTCAAAAACAGCCAGAAGCCTTGGAGTTATGATTGATGATCAGCTGACTTTCTCAGACCACATTGCTAAAACTGTCCGATCCTGCAGATTTGTTTCATTCAACCTCAAGAAGATCAGGCCCTTTCTTTCGGAACATGCTGCACAACTCCTGGTTCAAGCTCTTGTTCTTTCCAGGCTGGACTATGCAATGCTCTCTTGGCAGGTCTTCCAGCCAGTTCTATCAAACCTTTACAATTAATCCAGAACGCGGCAGCAAGATTAATTTTTAATGAGTCGAAAAGAATACACGTCACACCTCTGTTTATCAATTTGCACTGGCTTCCAATAGCTGCTCGCATAAAATTCAAGGCATTGATGTTTGCCTACAAAACCACTACTGGCTCTGTACCCATTTACTTAAATGTATTACTTCAGACTTATGTGCCCTCTAGAAGCTTGCGTTCTGCAAGTGAACGTTGCTCGATTGTGCCATCCCAAAGAAGCACAGTCACTTTTACGGACTTTTAAATTAAATGTTCCCTCCTGGTGGAATTTATATATATATATATATATATATATATATATATATATATATATATATATATATATATATAAGACCTCTAACACTAGCTTGCTCTATTCCTTTTCTATTCTATCTGTTTTCTTTTATTATATTTTTTAAAAGCCCTTGCTACGTGTACTGTGTTAAGCTAACTGAGACTTGTTATAGCAGTTATATATCATTGCACTTTTTGATTGCTTCCACTGTCCTAATTTTTAAGTCACTTTGGATAAAAGCATCTGCTAAATGAATAAATTTAACTGTAATATAATATATAATTGCATACAATTTATTTATGAATTGGTGCTTTATTATTCAGTTTTTTATTGATATATTAGACTAATTTAAAATAACATTAATCATTTCTATATAATTTTAAAACATGTCAATACATAATATTTATACTTTTTATATATGTGTTCAATTTTAAATTTAATGTATAACAAATAACACTGTAACTTAAGTTTGAATGCTTATATTTGCATTTAAATTAGAAATTTTTTTAAATTAGTGCTTTAAATGCACATTTCAATTGTCATTTTGTAGTTATATCTGCTCAAGTTGCATCAAAGATTCATTTTAATGCATTGCTTTTTGCAATGTTGAGCGTTTCAACCAATAACACACCTTTTTATCTGCAATGACTGCTATGACCACACAGAGGCATATGTGCACTAGAGAGATCTGTAGATGGTTGATTATTTGTATGACTGAAAGGTCTGAAAACAGCTTAGGTGGAACTACACACATTAGCAATAGAAAAGCTATTCTTCATCATTTTCCCTTGCAACGTTTGATAATTTAAATTGAGTGACATTAACGGAACACGAGTGGTCTGAAACAAGTAGGATTAACAGCTGTTGAATCTGATTCTGATGCATGATTCTGTTCTCGAGCCCCTCACAGAGCCGTGATGGATGAGTTGTGTGTGTTGAAGGAACCTGGATGGTGAAGGTGTCTTTGAGCGCTAGGATGAACACCTGACAGAGCAGGTGTGTGCCAGAAAACCACTGAGTTACAGACTGATCAATATAAATAATTTTCTTCCATTTATGCATTGTTATTATTATTACAATTTATGTGGATATTTCTGGGTTTTTTTTTTTTTTTTTTTTGTTTTATGAAAATAAAAATGACATTTATTAGTGTAAAATTTTTTCCAGTAGCTAAGACAATTTACATTATTAAGCCATACTAGCTGATTAAATATATGTACTTATGTGATTAGTTTTTAATCAAATAAATCTACAGTGGGGAAATATATTGCAGATAAATTATAGATTAATGATGAAAACTTGAATGAAATCAAATAATTAGCCTGACAAGTGTATTGGTTATCTACGGAAGTTCTAAGCGGCCATGCATTATAATATTTTTTCTTCTCGTTTTCTCGTTATAACGACTTCATTTTCTCGTTTTCTCGACATAACGAAGTTCGTTTTCTCGACATAACGAAGTTCGTTTTCTCCTTATAACGAACTAGTTTTCTCTAAGAAGTTACAAAACTGCACCAGCAGGTGGCACTATAGACCTGAATATAACTGATGGGGTGTTGTATACTATACACTTTACTGTACGCGGACCTTCCTCGTGATCGCTATAATTTGTGCAGTCTTCATTACTGACATTTAATTAATTCATAAATGTTAAATATGCTTGAATAAATATGAATATTTTGTGTATTAAGTTCCTGCTAGATGCATGAGTTTCACCAACGCGTTCTGTGTCATAAAATAACTGCTTATCAAAACCAAGGTTGACATCACTGTATTCTGTTTATCTACAGTAGGACGGGATTTAACGATGTAGGCTGATGTGCTTCTTTTCCTTATTACTAATCTTTATTGTTAACCATATTAATGAGAAATGTGATGTATATGTAAAATCCATAGGCTTATTTAATTCAGTTTTGTTCTATAATGTTGTAATCGTTTTTTTCTACACACACACATACACACACATTACACGTACACATGGACGCTCTTTTCAAACAGAAGCTTGTAACACACATGATATCTGCCACATCATATAATGACTACTACAAATTACAAATTATATATAATTTTATTTCAAATAAAGGGAAAATGAAAAGTGAGTTTAATCCAAGCAGCTCTAATTTCGCGGTGTTGCCATTTAAACATGTTAATTACAAAAACAAAACGTTCGTTGTACTGTCTCTGGAAAAATCAACAGTGATTGATCAGCCTTTATTTATATACAGTATTGTAGACGTTATTACCTAGGCGAAGCTAAATTTGCAGAAATATAGGCTACAGTAAGAGCGCCTGCATAGTTGTCCATCAGATGCCTGTCAAAGTTGAGTTCGTTACTATAGCAACAGTAAAACTGTCATGTCGTTATAATGAGAAAACAAACTTTCGTTATGTCGAGATAACGAGAAAATTAAGTCGTTATAACGAGAAAACAAAAAGGAAAAAAATTATAATGCATGGCCGCTTAGAACTTCCGTAGTTTATGTTCAACATTTTAATACATATAGTATACTATAACCTTAGTTTCTGAAACTTTACCATTCAAATGTTTTAGATCGTAAGTTTTTTTAAATTGTGTTTTCAAGAAGTGTCTTATGTTCACTAAGCCTGTGTAATATATATATTTGACATGTCAGTGATACAACCACAACAATATGTGGCGCCAAAAACGCTGATTTGATGCTATTGATATTGAAAACAATTGTGATGTTTTGTTTTAGGATTCTTTGATGAATAAAAAGAAACCACATTTTGTGAAATATAAATCTTTGACATTATAGATGTCACTTTTGATCAGTATAATGCTCATAAACATGATGTTGAATGTTGTGGTGTCTCTGATGATGGTGTGGAGCGTCTCCTCTGCTCTCAGTCTGTTGTGTGCTGTAGGACATTTTTTCAAGTATACAGCTGCAGGAGGATTAGGGCGTGTCTTTGTGAACAGGTAGATTGTGAAAGAGAAACTGAGGCAGGATGTTCTCCTTTCGATCTTAAACAACTCTCGTATCAACATTTTGTTAATATCTAATAATCATATAAATCATTTCTTCAGAAACTCCTGTGAACACATTAATGCTCAACTGAAGGTAAGTCGAGAACCGACCGAAAACACATTTACCTGAACAAGTGTGTGACTTCAGATGTGTTTAACCGGTTAGTTAGGTCTAGAAGTGATACTAAACCATACAAATACATTTAAAAAAAAAGATAAATTGAAACAATACTACATATTGATACACGCTTTGCTTTTGTGTCTTGCTTTAGACTAATTTAACTAGTTGATTGTAGATGTGTAAGTATTCAGAGTGAACACATGCATGTTAAAACACGAGCTGACTGTTTATTAAAATGTTTTATTTCCCCTTGTGTCCTTTAGAGATGAAGTTCATTTGTTTGACTTTGCTGATTATTAGTGGAATTACAGATTCAATATCAGGTAATTATTCACACCCATGAAAAGAGCTGAAGCTATATTTAGGCTATAATTAAACTTTAGCTTATAGTTCAGGTGACCAGGTCACTGTACATTATGCCATTTATTACATGGCTACTTGATTAGAATTAAGTTTACAGAGAGCCATTTATTAATGTTTAATAAAACAAGAGGAAAAACAGACACAAGCAGTGTTTTCAAGCAGAGATGATCAGATGCAGAGCTGTGTGGAGAAGGACAGTCACTGCTTTACATGTGAACACTGTAGTCCTGGAAGGATGACAGTTCAACTGACCGGAGGTTCACATTTAATTAGACTTGCACTCTTTCTCTTTAACAGAGCAGTATGAAGTCGTGGGATCTGCAGATCCTGTGTTTGCTGTAGCTGGTGAAGATGTGATTCTGCCCTGTTCAGTCAAACCCAACACCAGTGTTGTGGACATGAGAGTGGAGTGGTTTAGATCTGATCAGAAAGACTCACAAGTGCATCTTTATGAGGATCATGAAGACAGAAACAGAGATCAGAGTCAGTCCTACAGAGAGAGAACAAAACTGAATCATCAAGAACTACAGAGAGGAGATGCATCACTCAAACTCTCATCAGTCCAAGTCTCTGATGAAGGACTTTATAAGTGTTTTATTGAGTCCAAATCTTGGTATGATGATACCACTGTTGAAGTCAGAGTTGAAGGTAAGTAAACCAGTGAAAACTAAAGGCTGAAATACACGACTTCTAAAACCTACGGATTTTAAAACCATACACTTACAGACTTTGTAATTAATCACAAAATAAAGCTGGCCATCACACACCAGCCTTTCAAGTTTTTCTGATAAACTCACATGGGTCTTGTTGCTAGGAGACGCATGACAAATGAAAACAATATGTGTTCTAAAATTGGCTGAAAAGTTTGATCCAAAAAAATCTGAGTCTGTGTACATCATACACTGCATGGTTTTCTAGGATATCTGTCAACTCAGATCTGCAGACTATGTACTTTCAAAAACTAGAGTCAACTTCTCCAGACCGTAAATTGGGATAAAATCAGGGCAAAAGTGGTGTAGTGTATTCCAGCCTTTACATGCTCTAACTAACTTTAAAAAGCCAGAACAACAACATAATGTTCTTCTTGTTGATCTGTAGCTGTAGGACGTCCTCCAGTCATCACTGTAGATGGGTTTGATCGTTCAGGAGGACTTCATCTTCAGTGTGAATCTGAAGGCTGGTATCCTGAACCTGATCTTGAGTGGCTGGACAGTGAAGGAGTCAGTTTGAGTTCAGAAACTAAAGAGACACAGAGAAACACAGACAGATTCAGTGTGAAACACACCACTACTGTACATCACAGCGACAACAAGATTCACTGCAGAGTCAGACTGAGACATCACATGCTGGAGACACTGATTATCAGCTCAAGTAAGTACTGACTTCTGTTACTGTTATTTTGTCATCTTTTTGTGGTATTTTTGATGCAGTAAAACTATCTAATAATTACCAGCTCAATCCATTACATTATTCAAAGCTAAAACATATTACTGTCTATGTACATCTCAGAACTGAACATTATATGTTTTAATAATTTCATTAAAATATGTTTATTTTACACAATGTGCTTAATTACTGTTTTGTTTTGCAGGTAATATGTTTATTTCTTGGAGGACTTCAGTCATCATGATTTCAGTTGCTGTTGTGCTCAGTGTGATTGCTGGAATACTGATAGCTGTGTTTGCTCGTAAAAACAGAGGTAAAATACTTGTTTTCTTATTTCATATATTGTATGTAAATAAAGCAGTACGGAGATCATTTTTAAGGCAAGGCATGTTTTTTTATGAAGCACATTTCATACACAATGGTAATTCAAACAGTGGCGGTTTTATACATTTCAATTTCAATTTTATTTGTATAGCGCATTTACAACAGCCCCCAGGCTGACTAAAGTGCTTTACAGAAGAGCAAGAGTATTACACATACATGGAAAATATAGCAGACACAAATTTAAAACCATCCATTTAAAATTTGTACATATCACAGTAGTCAATACACTAAAGAAAATAAAAAGGTTTTTAGCAAGGACTTAAAATACACAAGGAAGATGCCAGTCTAATCTCTAAAGGCAGGGTATTCCAGAGTCATGGGCCTGCCACCGCAAACTCACATACCCCTCTACGCTTTAGTCTAACATGAGGTACCACCAAAAAAGCCTGGTCACAGGATCGAAGGCTTCTAGATGGAGTATACGGATGAAGAAGTTCAGATAAATAGACAGGAGCTTTGTTATGAAAGGAATTTATAATTGAAGAGGAGAATTTTAAAGTCTATTCTCTGACAAAGAATTGCAGTAATCTAGACGTGATATAACAAACGCATGAACAGGCATTTTTTAAAGATTTTGGCGTGAGAAAGTGTTTAATTTTAGACCATAAACAAAGCTGAATCTAACAGAGGAGATATGTCTATCAAATTTTAAATGTTGGTCAATAATAATACCTAAGTTCTTCACCCATGAGGATCTAAAAACGGATCAACTTTCTAGCTCAGGGCTTATACACTGAGAGTTATCATTTGAACCGAAAACAATTACCTCGGTCTTGTCCTCGTTTAAGAAGAGGAAATTTTGGGCATAATTTAACCTCCTCTAAATGTTGGAGAAGGGAAGTGATTGCAGTGGAGTTGTTTTTCTTAACTGTATGATAGATTTGAGTGTCATCTGCGTAAATGAAAAGACACACAATGTTGGGGTGGCCAGGGAGTGGCCAAGGCTAATTCAGGAGGTCCATGACAGAAAATCAGTGTATTACTCCACCGTGGTATAAAAAATGGGATTATATAAATTAATACTTTTATTTAATGAAGATGTTTTCAATTGATAAAGACATTTATAATGTTACAAAATATTTATATTCCAGATAAATGCTGCTCTTCTAAACTTTCTTTTCATCAAAGAAACCTGAAACAATTCTACTCAGCTGTTTTCAACATGATAATAATAATAACAATTTTTGAGCAGCAAATCTGAATGTTAACATGATTTCTGAAGGATCATGTGATTGTAGTAATGATGCTAAAAATTCAGTCTTGATATGGCAGGAATAAATTAAATTTTAAAATATATTCAAGTAGAAAGCAGTTATTTTAAATATTTAAAATATTTCACAATATTACTGTTTCTGCTGTATTTTGGATCAAATAAATGCAGGCTTGGTAAGCAGAAGAAAATCCTTTAAAAAAAAAAACATAAAAAAACATACACTTTATTTTTTTCTATTTTTTTCTGAGCTAAACTATACAGAGAAATTACATTTATATATTTACTCAATTGCTTTTTTATTATAATTAATAAACATTTATAGATATAACATCATTATAAAATTTGTAATATAATATTGTATATGAAACAATTGTTAGGGTTCCAAGCCAGATAATGACTCGTTTATGAGTCAAGAACCGTTTCTGTCAGACGCGTCCGATTCGAGAACCGAGGAGCTGATGATACTGCGCATGTGTGATTCAGCGTGAAGCACAGAGCGTCTGAACCGAACTGATTCTTTTGGTGATTGATTCTGAACCAGTAGCGTAGCCAGAAAAGAGACTCTAGGTGTGCATATGAAAATCTGGGTGTGCCACATTTATTGTCAGATTACTGTGCAAAATTATGGGATAGTATTTTTGTCGCACTGCTTCCGTCCAATCTGGCAACACTGTCTGTTGATGTTGGTCCCGGGGAGGGAGAAACATCCTCATCAGGTGTAACGTTAGGCCTTGTGTCCGGCTGTCCATCAAGCCAAGGTTAAAAAATTAAGAAAGGAGCTCTGCAACATATTGCTAGCTAGCAATGTGCAATCAAAAATTATCTGTTTAGATCTTAGACTGCTGGGGTCACAGTCAGCTGCTATTTGCTGATTGGTTGGCAGTCCAAATGTCGGCAGATATATTTTAACAAAAATAATTTAAAATGTAAATTACATTTGAACATTTTTAGCATTATTGCACCATATATTGGATTCTTATTTCTGTGCCCCTGAGAGTATGAGTAAGAATGTTCAGTGGCGTCACAGAACTGCCAGATTCAAACAGCTTTCACGTGTTTGCTGCATGGCGCTGAGCCAGAGACGGACGCGCTCAGCGCTTGTCATGTATCACAATTAATATGCAGTGTTTTCAACCACATAATATTTATTTTAGGTTTCATACATTTAAATATACATAATCACTAGTAAAACAATACATTGGTAAAGTTTGTAAAATACACACTGATGTCTATGGAAGCAGCAAAAACTATCTAATCAAATGTAATTTGCCGACGTGTTTTATTCATATATCATACACACATAGCAGAACAATAAAGTTTACTCTATTCTTCGTCCAGTTTAACAGCTACTTACTTTCATGTATTTCGGGAGAAACTGGGGAATTCAAGTGCTGTACGTTAAATCCGGCTGACAGGACTCTGAACTGCAGCGCTCATCTCGTTATAGATCAAGATAATTTATAAAGGTTTTTAAAGGTCCCCTTCTTCGTGATTCCATGTTTTAAACTTTAATTAGTGTGTAATGTTGTTGTTAGAGTATAAATACAGGTCCTTCTCAAAAAATTTTGAAAAAATTCATTATTTTCCATAATGTAATGCTAAAAATTTTACTTTCATATATTTTAGATTCATTGCACACCAACTGAAATATTTCAGGTCTTTTATTGTTTTAATACTGATGATTTTGGCATACAGCTCTATCTCAAAAATTAGCATATCATGAAAAGGTTCTCTAAACGAGCTATTAACCTAATCAACTAATTAACTCTAAACACCTGCAAAAGATTCCCAGCCTGGTTCATTACTCAAAACCGCAATCATGGGTAAGACTGCCGACCTGACTGCTGTCCAGAAGGCCATCATTGACACCCTCAAGCGAGAGGTTAAGACACAGAAAGACATTTCTGAACGAATAGGCTGTTCCCAGAGTGAACCTCAGTGGGAAGTCTGCGGGAAGGAAAAAGTGTGGCAAAAAACGCTTCACAACGAGAAGAGGTGACCGGACCCTGAGGAAGATTGTGGAGAAGGACCGATTCCAGACCATGGGGGACCTGCGGAAGCAGTGGACTGAGTCTGGAGTAGAAACATCCAGAGCCACCGTGCACAGGCATGTGCAGGAATGGGCTACAGAGAAGCAGCACTGGATTGTTGCTCAGTGGTCCAAAGTACTTTTTTCGGATGAATGCAAATTTTGCATGTCATTCGGAAATCAAGGTGCCAGAGTCTGGAGGAAGACTGGGGAGAAGGAAATGCCAAAATGCCTGAAGTCCAGTGTCAAGTACCCACAGTCAGTGATGGTCTGGGGTGCCATGTCAGCTGCTAGTGTTGGTCCACTGTGTTTAATCAAGGGCAGGGTCAATGCAGCTAGCTATCAGGAGATTTTTGGAGCACTTCATGCTTCCATCTGCTGAAAAGCTTTATGGAGATGAAGATTTTTTTGTGTTTTTCAGCACGACCTGGCACCTGCTCACAGTGCCAAAACCACTGGTAAATGGTTTACTGACCTTGGTATTACTGTGCTCAATTGGCCTGCCAACTCTCCTGACCTGAACCCCATAGAGAATCTGTGGGATATTGTGAAGAGAAAGTTGAGAGACGCAAGACCCAACACTCTGGATGAGCTTAAGGCCGCTATCGAAGCATCCTGGGCCTCCATAACACCTCAGCAGTGCCACAGGATGATTGCCTCCATGCCACGCCGCATTGAAGCAGTCATTTCTGCAAAAGGATTCCCGACCAAGTATTGAGTGCATAACTGAACATAATTATTTGAAGGTTGACTTTTTTTTGTTTTAAAAACGCTTTTCTTTTATTGGTCGGATGAAATATGCAATTTGTTTTAGATTTGTGATGAATTTTGGGTTTTCATGAGCTGTATGCCAAAATCATCAGTATTAAAACAATAAAAGACCTGAAATATTTCAGTTGGTGTGCAGTGAATCTAAAATATATTAAAGTTAAATTTTTATCATTACATTATGGAAAATAATAAACTTTTTCACAATATGCTATTTTTTTGAGAATATCTGTAAAATTCTAAAGCTCAAAGTTCAATGCCAAGCGAGATATATTTGATTTAACAGAATTCGCCTACAAAAAACCACCCGTTTGGGCTACATCCTTCTAGTTCCTGCAGTAATGACGTCACTAAAACAGTTTTCTGACTAACCTCCGCCCACATGAATTCACAAACAGGGGGGCGTGGCCTTGTTTCGCTCCGACAGAGAAGGAAGAGCTGTGTTTGTCACCATGTCGTTTGAAACGCTGTTATTTTCATCTCTGAGTCCAGTCATCTTTGGGCTTCTTAGGGACGCTGTACTTGGAGATTAATGGTTACAATTTATGCTTAACTCGGTTCTGGAAAATTATAATCCACATGTAAAACTATGTGCAGCAAATTTTGCTGAGGACAGCTTGCTGAGGACAACTTTCTCAATCAGTTTAATGCCGGATTCGCACAAAGATTATTCTTGAAAGATGGAGCAGTTTCCTCTTTTTCTGGAGAAGGTGTTGTTTATGGACCACAACCAGTAAGTGTATTTATTATTTAAGTTGGCGCGTTTAACAGTTTCTGTAACTTATTACACAAAGGGCAACGCTGTTTAGCTTTGTTAACTAGATGTTAGGGCTGTGCAAAAAAACGATTGCGATTTTCATGCGCATCTCATCAGTAAAAACGCTCCTGTGACTATAAATACATCTCCAGCACACGCTCCTGCCCACTTGCTTCTCAAAACTAGCGTTTGCAGGAGGGCAGCGTGCTGTAAGCTGCTGTCGAATCAAAACACAGGAACCGTTGGCCCAGTCACAACTTGTTACGTATTTCTGAAGGAGGGACTTTATAGAACAAGAAAGTCATCAGCCCGTTTTTATGACCGTGAAAACAGCGGTATACAGATAGGTGAATTGTGTGAAAAATACTGTGTTTTTTTACACGCGAAACATGAACACATGTTATATTGCACACTGTAAACACAATCAAAGCTTCAAAAAAGCGCGTAAAACGGGACCTTTAAACAAAGAATCGGAATATCAGATAGTTGACATGGTAAGCAAGTTTGTGAATATATTTTAATAAAAAATGAAAAACTAAATAAAACGAATACCGATACATCTGTTAGTGGCTGCGGTGTGTCACGTGACAATCATGACGCGTCGCCATGGAAACAAGGGGTCATTTAAAATATTTGTAATTTATGCGTGAAAGGGTTGATTTAAAATATATATATTCTCTAAGTAAACAACAATAGCCCAAGTTTAGTAAACATTTTTATTGAGACTATAAAAAATAATTCTGCATCTATTTTTAGGTGTGCCAGCTGCCACTCTGGGTGGCACAGGCACACCCTGGCACACCTGTGGCTACGCAACTGATTCTGTGTGCTAGTGTTATGAGCGCGGGTAAACCGAATGCTTGAATCAAGGGCAATCATCACTAATGACGTCCTTACATCGAGCGCAAAAGAACCGGTGAACCGTTTTCTTCAACTACTTTATTAAATTGAACTGTCCGAAAGAACTGCTGGTGATCCGAAAACTGAAACTACCGGTTCTTGACTCGTGAACGAGTCATTATCTGGCTCGGCTCTGTGTTCATCTTCAGTTCTCTCTTCACAGCAGTTCAGTCAGTGTACTGTTTGAGTAAATGAATTACTCCGGGATACTGGTTTGTTTGAACTCAGAGGGAGTGTCAGACACATTAAAAAAGTTAACAGCTTAAGTCATTTGTGGATTAATGCGTATTGGAGACGCAAACTGTTTATTCACTATTTCTGAAGGAAGACATGCATGTTATATGCCTGATAATGCAGCGTTTGTGAGCGTAGCAGCTGTTACCGGGGAAACCTCTATTTCTCGCGCTTTATGCATCTCCTGCTCGGAAATAATTAATTTGGATTTTCATTAAGTCCACCTGATTTACGCAGCAAACATATTTTGTTTGTTATCAAAAAAAAAAAAAAAAAAAAAAAAAAATCTACTCTAGAGGGACTTGACTGTTGTTATTGATTCTATTGTTGGGAGTCTAACTTACCGGAAGTTAAGTTGGGGCCACAAAAGCGTGCATTCGCAGTAACGTTTGTTTATGTTGTTGCCGTTGAAACCATCTATACATGTGTGCTGCCCAGGTCGACCCTTGGTCAGTGAATTTGGTAATATTTGGGAATCTTTTGGTTTTATGCAACATATAATTGGAGCGACTCATGTTCATGGTCACACTCTGGACCTTATTTTGTCAAATGGTGTTGCTGTAGAACTAGAAGATGTAAACATAGAAGATGTCTCCTTCTCTGATCACGGCCCTATTGTTTTTAATGTCCATGCTGAGAATTCTGCAGTTCTGGAAAAACATCATCTGTATAAATTCATCTATTTCTTCTCAGTTTAGTGAAAGCTATCATGCTAACAATGTTGAAAGATCTATTTTGAATGCTGTTGAGTCTTCCATTGGGCCTGATGAACTGACTTCTCTTCTCTATACAAATTGTTCTAATATTTTAGATGTTATTGCACCTTTTAAGTTAAAGTCACCCAGGCAGAAATCGTATTATTGGCTCGACAACAATGCTTGCTCTCTTAATTTAATATATAATCCAGGTTTTCAGTTTCATGTGGAACGTTGTGAAATTTTTTCAGAAAGTGTTAGCTATTTACTCCTCTTTTACCTTGCAGTCATCAGATCTGTCACTGTTTTCGCTGGCAGGTCCGGCTTCCTTTTCTTGTTTTCAAAATGTTTCTTTGAGGGAACTCTGTGATTTGGTCAATAAGATGAACAAAACTGCCTCTTCACTTGATGTCATTCCTTCTGAGATTATTAAGGCCTCTTTTTCTGAAATTGGGACTTCCATTCAGTCATTGATTAACTTGTCTCTAAGTGCTGGGGTAGTCCCGAAATGTTTTAAGCATGCTGTAGTTCAACCTTTGCTTAAGAAACAGGGTTTGGAGGAAAATGATAATTATCAGCCTGTTTCTAAGCTTTCATTTTTATCAAAACTTTTTAGAAAAAGTTGTATATTCACAATTGATTTCCTTTTTAAATGCAGATAATTTAACAGTACCTCTCCAATCTGGTTTCTCTGCACATCATAGCACTGAGTCTGCTTTGCTTAAAGTATTCAATGACATTTTGCTTGCAGTGGATAGTGGTAAAAAAATCAGTTCTGCTACTTCTTGATCTTACAGCTGCTTTTTATACAGTTGATCATTATATTCTTCTCTGCCGTTTAAAAATGTGTTTGGTATTGGGGGTATTGCTTTGCAGTGGTTTAATTCATATCTTAGAGACAGATTTTTTTCTGTTGAGTTGGGTACGTTTTCTTCATCTGTTGCTCCTATTATCTGTGGAGTGCCTCAAGGATCCATTTTAGGGCCACTCCTTTTTAATTTATACAGGTCCTTCTCAAAAAATTAGCATATTGTGAAAAAGTTCATTATTTTCCATAATGTAATGATAAATTAAACTTTCATATATTTTAGATTCATTGCACACCAACTGAAATATTTCAGGTCTTTTATTGTTTTAATACTGATGATTTTGGCATACAGCTCATGAAAACCCAAATTTCCTATCTCAGCATGTAAGATAGTGCCTACTTTTTCATATTATATTCCGTTATGTGATACCCAACAACATAAAATACAATGGATAACAGTTTAAATGTTTATTACCAACAAGCAAATTGCACAAATTCGTTTAAAAAAATTAACCTTGCAACACGGCCTTTAACTAAACAAATTAATACAGTTGTCAAGAACAGTTTTTATCAGTTATGTTTTACTGTATAATCTGTTTTGTTTATTTTATGTTTATCTTTGACTTTGTTTAGCACTTTGGTCAGCTTTGCTGTGATAAATGTGCTATATAAATAAACTTTACTTACTTACTTAGAAAAAGATCACTGTTGGGAACGTTACTTTAAAAAAGTAATTAGTTATAGTTACTACTTGTTCCAAAAAGTAACTGAGTTAGTAACTGAATTACTCTATAATAAAAGTAACTCGTTACCAAGGAAAGTAACTATTTGCGTTACTGTACATTTTTTTTTTTTTAAATGCTAATGTCAAATATATTTTTATTTTATTAAATTTTTTTGCAGTTTTCACAAGTCAGTTGAAATGAGTTGAACAGACAGGTGTTCGTACATAACTTTCGATATGCATTGCACATCAACAGACAGCAAGAGTTTTATCCTGCACTTCAAGTATTATCTTTGTAAGAAAAGTGTTGTTGGCCACCAGCTTTGTAGATGCGTGTCACACATTTGCATGTACACATTACATGCACGTTCTTGCCTTTGACCACAATGAATTTGAAGTAGTGCTTATATCTCCACCTTGAAAATGCCAGCTTTTCATCGGATTGCTCCTGACTTACCATTTCTGCTGCTGCTGCGAATCTCTGCTGTTGCGTGTGTGTGTGTGTGTGTGAGTTTGGCGCCGCTGGCGCGTGTGCCTGCATGTGTAAAAACATTTGCTCTGATTGGCTACCATGAAACACATGACTCTGTCTTAGCCAATCATAATTGCTTATCTCGTTATTACCCCACCTGTTCAATCGCTGTGAGCCAGGGGTGCGTTCGGATTGCTTAGTTTATTAAATCAATGCATAGTAACGCACCACATTTAACGTTCAGTAATGTTAACGGCGTTGTTACGACAGGAAAAGTAATTAGTTAGATTAGCCTGTTACTGAAAAAATTACGTCGTTACCTAACTCCGTTCTTCTAAACGCCGTTATTCCAAACACTAAAAGAAGAGAAAGAAGAGTAGCTAAGGGAAAACGACTGCGTGCCAGATCACCCAGACTCACCGAGAAAGCTCAGGAAGAGTATAAGACCAAAGATAGAGAAGTAAAGAAGAGTGTCTGAAATGACAAGAAAACCTTTGTAGAGAAACTGGCATATGAAGCCGACAATGCTGCATTACAGGGAAAACTGAATACGGTTTACAAGATTACTAAGCAGCTTACTGGTCATAAAAAAGCTCCATACCATTAAAGGACAAAAAATGCAAGCTAATAACAACAGAAAAAGAACAGGCTGCCAGGTGGGTTCAATACATTGAAGAAGTACTAAACTGCCCGGAACCAGATGAGTCAATCCTAACCCAACCAATAATACTAAAGGAATAGACATTCACCCTCCTACCAAAAAAGAGGTAGTGGATGCTATTAAGGCCATGAAATCTGGTAAAGCACCAGGGATTGATTCCTTGCAAATAGAACTACAAAAGGCAGATATGTATATGATATTGTATGATTGGAGCAAAGGCCTCATATTCAAACTGCCCAAGAAAGGAGACATCATCAATTTTAACAGCTGCAGGGGTATTATACTTCTTTCTATTCCCAGCAAGGTTTTCTGTAGGATCCTGTTGAAGATGGTCGATAGAGCCATACACCACAAATTGAGAGAAGAAGAAGCAGGTTTTTGAAGTGGGAGAGGATGCATAGACCAGATTTTTGCACTTCGCAACATCATAGAGCCCCCTTCCTCAAATCTTGCCCTGGAGGTCCAATGCGCTGCAGAGTTTAGCTCCAACCATGATCAAAGTCACCTGCCTGTGATTTTCTAATGATCCCAAAGACATTGATTTGCATTGATTATCATTCTCAGGTGTGTTTGGTTAGCGTTAGAGCTAAACTCTGCAGGAAAGTGGATCTCGAGGTCCGACTTGAGGATCCCTGTCATAGAACAATGTTTGGAATGAAATGTACCACTTTACATAAATTTCATAGACACATAAGCATTTGACAGTGTCCACCGAGAGAGCTTATGGAAGATAATAAGAGCTTATGGAATACCACCTAAAATTGTAAAACTTATTGGGAAGTTTTGTGAACACTTTCATCATTCTCGATAATGACAGAGTCATCTGAAGTCAGATCTGGCTTGTGGCAGGGTTGTATTTTCTCACCTCTTCTATTCCTGATCACCATTGACTGGGTTATGTGTCAAACAACATCTGACCATTCCCATGGCATTCAATGGATTCCCACACACACTCACATTAAGGAAAAAACAAATAGGCTGAGCAGATATGCTAAACAATATGGGTTACATATAAACAAACAGAAGACGCAGACTGTGCGTATTAATGCTCTTGTTTCTGACCCAGTTAACATCGAAGGAGAGCCAGCTGAGGATGTTAATGATTTCACATATCTTGGTAGTGTTATTAACGGAATGCTGCCTTCAGAGCTGGAGATGAGGTGGGCCTGAGAAGCCAGGGCCAACCTGTCCCACGGCATCAGAGAGGCCAAGAGACAGCACTCCGGGAGTATAGCCCATCAATTCAACGACAGCAGAGACACTAGGAACCTGTGGCAGGGGATACAGACCATTACAGACTACAAGCCCCCACCATAGACCTGTGACAGCAACATCTCTCTGCTGAACGAGCTGAATGACCTCCCCAACTCAATCCGAGCAGCTGAGTCCTTAGCCATCTTCAAGAATCGGCTTAAAACACATCTCTTCCATCTTTATTTGACCCTCTAACTTTAACACTCACTACTCAAATTCTATTCTTAAAAAATACTTACCTCTCTAATCTTTTTGTATTCTATTTTCTTTTCATTTATTATGCAATTGTATCTGTGTGTGTGTGTGTATTAAGACCTCTAACACTAGCTTGCTCTATTCTTTTTTTTATTCTATCTGTTTTCTTTTTATTTATTATATTATTTAAAATCCCATGCTAGGTGTACTGTGTTAACCTAACTGAGACTTGTTATAGCAATTATATATCATTGCTCTTTTTGTTGTTTTTGATTGCTTTCACTGTCTTCATCTGTAAGTTGCTTTGGATAAAAGCGTCTGCTAAATGAATAAGTGTAAATGTAATGTAAATATATAGAAGACAAGTTTAGTCACATGTGCCAATTGATTGTATGTTTTCTTTGGCTGGTAGATAGAGCAGTTTATTTAGGGTGTCTTTGACGCTGAGGACTTTTCTTTTTTTTATATAGGGGTTTGTTTGTGAATATTGATGGTTGAGTTAGATTGTAAGGTTGGTTATGTTTGGTTTCTTTGTTTTGGCACGGTCTCGTTCTTCTCCCTTTTCCTCTTTCTTTTGTAAGTCGTTATTTTTGCTTGATTTACAGTGTATATAAGTTGTAAATAATATTCTGGCTTAATGTGGTTTTGCTTTATCACTGTAATAAATAGACATTTTGCCAAATTTAAAACTGGTTGTGTCATGGCTTTAGCCAAAAAATAGTCCATATCTAAACTGAACAACTACCTTACTATTAATAAGCAGCAAATTAGTTTGAGGCAAACATTGCAGTTAATAGTTAGTTAGTTAGTTAGTTAATATTGAGAATTGGTCCCCAAACTAAAGTGTGATCATTAAGTTAATTCAGTATTAAGTCAGTTTTCATCCACACAATATTTACACTTGTGTATTCATATACTTTTGAGTATATCTTAGGTCATGTAATTTCTAGTTATTGTTCACATATTATATTTGTATTTGTTGTCTGAATGCTGTTTTCTCTTGTCTTTATTCTGAATCTTCTTCAGATCACGATCGACTACAGAATGAGAAGAGTACACTACAGAATGAGAAGAGAAGACTACAACATGGTGAATTTATCTTTATTACATTATTGATTCTTTATTCGTTTAAAGTCACTGTTAAACACTGTTTTAACTGTGTATTAATTTTATTTTGTGTATATCTTGGATCTGGTAAATGGTCACCAGTTGTTTCTATAATGTATATTTATTCAGATAATGTTATGGCTGGTTGCAAAAATAATATATAACAAAAGCAGTATTTTTTTAGTGAACACAAAAGAAACCGAGTGTACTGGCGAAAAACACAGCAAACTGAGCAACCAACTTAAAAATGATTTATTATATTTATTAGAAGTTATTTTAAATGCTGTTAGTGAGTCGTCGAGTAGATATCTTCAAACGCTCAATTTTATGACAGGTTTATTTATAATTCATCCAAGGAGAGTTAAACAGATGAGCTGATCTGGGTTTCATTGGAGCAACTTCATCCAAGATTTAAAAAAAGTCAATACTCATTAAATATTTGTACTTGAACATCAACACTACTATTTGACGTAATAATTGAGGGATTTTCAAAAGCAGCACAAAAGTTTTCTTCAGAAAGGTTAGGCGAGACTTAATTACCAGTCTACATGATGATGAATTTTAATTAATAAATATGTTAAATATAATACAATTATGATCTGAAATAAAAAGATCCTCAGATACAGTAGATCAGAACCAATATTAAATCCAAGACTAAAAACAAGATTTAAAGTATGTCCCGTTATATGAGTAGGAGCAGTAACAAGTAAACACAATTCTAGAGAGATCAAGAATAGATTATAAAAAATCACTAAAATCATCTAAGAAGGAGCTGTTAGGACCAGGTGGACGATAAATTAAAATACAATAAAAGGGATCCGTATGATCAACTTGAATCATATGCAATTCAAAGGAAGAGAAAGACCCAGTATTAACTTACCAGCAGAAGAAAAAATAATGTTTCTAAACACCGCATTGAGTTCACCACGGCCTGAAATACACTGCAGACTAATAGAGAATTGGTGGGTTCTTGTTAAATGTGAGCCAAAATCATCACAATTATAAGAACCAAAGACTTAGACTACTTCAGTCTGTGTGCACTGAATTTATTTAATACAAGTTTCACAATTTGAGTTGAATTATTTAAATATATTCCACGACTTTCTAATTTATTGAGATGCACCTGTAAATATACACAGAAATGAACTGGTAAGACTGCAACAGAGCAAATTTAGAAAATATATGAAATAACATTTATTGAACATTGAATAAAATGTCAGTTTACTACAAAATGTTTGTATAAAATGTTTTGAATTATCACTATCCATTCCTTATTTTGTTAGATTTTTTTAATTTTCAAATACTGAGTAACAAAAATGTTTTCTATGTGTTCCCTTTCTAACAAGATTTTAATATTTGACTGTAATCATAATGTCAAACCTGATACTTATCTAACCAAAAATATCTAAACCTTGACAAAAGATAGTCTTTAAGAATGTTTAGATATATATCTAAATGTAAAACCTACATAAATGTAGAAATTATGTCTAAAAACAGCGAGAATCCAAAAGCCTCTGTATATACAGTATCTGTACAGGGTCGTAATACAAGCGGTTATGCAACATTGCACAGGTTTTAATTTTTTAATGCCTCCAGATGACCCAATTCTCACTTCACAAAATGTTTTTTAAATGCCTTCACTCTATTTTAATGTAAAATATTGCATTTATTAAAAAAATAGTAAATAAATAAAATATATATATGAATTCTAATGGAGAAAATAGCTCATTAAAATTGTATAAATATTGCATAGTATCATAAAATTCCCTCAAAATCATAAATAATAATCAAAAAATATTATTGAACAAAAATATATTACATTGATTTTCCTGGAATAAAAAAGTTACATTTCAAGGCTTCTGTCACTTTTGACCACAAATGAGGCAAGTGTGACTCCTAAACGAAGAGGACCAGAGGGTTAACAAACATTATATAACGCTTAACAGATCACTAGTTTATATATATTCAAATAGCTAGAAACATAAGATAATGTGCTCGTTAATGTTTCCTAAACATTTTCTTAGGATCAACAGATAAATGATGTAAATTACAATGTTCATAAATGTCATTAAACTTAATTCATATGATCATGCAGGTTTTGAAAATCTACAGATGATTTTAACAGATGTTATACAATCATTTAAAGCTTTTGTTAATGTTCAACACTTTTGCTGCTGTTGAGGTGAGAGATGGTGAAGGTTAGAGTTTGGTGGGTGTTTAAGGGATGGGTAAGAGGTCAAGAGTGTGGAGGGGTCAGTTTGGTTACTATAAGAGAACATGGTTCAATCTGTTTATATTACATTGTATTTTTCTTGAAAAAAAGATTGTTTTCTTCTGCTGAAATATGATCAAAGGAATACCCTGTTTAATGATATAGTATATTAATATAAGTGTTGAGGCAATAAAAACATGTTTTTCACCCAAATTAATGTGTGTTACGTCTTTAAGAAGCATTTACATAAACTTAACTAATCACTCTTTACACAAACATTTTTACAGCAGATGAAAGTCCAATGATCATAAAGATACTGAAAGATTATTAAACGTTATTAAACATTTACAAATGATGAATAGTTTCCACTTTAGACTGGCTTCTGCAAAAACATGAACAAATAATTAAATAATTTGTTAAGATGTGTAAAGAGAAGAAGTGTACACAACAAACATAGACCAAATCTATGAACTTTACAGATTGTGATTATGAGTTAATGAATAATATTATAACATGAATAGTTCACTGAATAATAAAGAGTTAAAAATGACTGATTAAGCTATTTAATAAACATTTGTAAATGTAAAGAAGAGCATTAGGTGATATGAACTGAAGTTTAATGACATTTGTTAGTATTCACAAGTACAGTAACAAATAAGATTGTAATCACTGTTTAATTTCTGTTTAAATTATTTGTAGATTTTTAAAAAGTGCATGATCATATGAAATGAAAGTTTAATAACATTTGTAAACATTTTAATTTACATGAAATACTGATCTGTTAATCATTAGGTAACGTTTAATAAGTACATTAGTAAACTTGTGTATTCATATACTTTTGAGTATATCTTAGGTCATGTAATTTCTAGTTATTGTTCACATATTATATTTGTATTTGTTGTCTGAATGCTGTTTTCTCTTGTCTTTATTCTGAATCTTCTTCAGATCACGATCGACTACAGAATGAGAAGAGTACACTACAGTATGAGAAGAGAAGACTACAACATGGTGAATTTATCTTTATTACATTATTGATTGTTTATTCGTTTAAAGTCACTGTTAAACACTGTTTTAACTGTGTATTAATTTTATTTTGTGTATATCTTGGATCTGGTAAATGGGCACCAGTTGTTTCTATAATGTATATTTATTCAGATAATGTTATGGCTGGTTGCAAAAATAATATATAACACAAGCAGTATTTTTAGTGAACACAAAAGAAACCGAGTGTACTGGCGAAAAACACAGCAAACTGAGCAACCGAATTAAAAATGATTTATTATATTTATTAGAAGTTATTTTAAATGCTGTTAGTGAGTCGTCGAGTAGATATCTTCAAACGCTCAATTTTATGACAGGTTTATTTATAATTCATCCAAGGAGAGTTAAACAGATGAGCTGATCTGGGTTTCATTGGAGCAACTTCATCCAAGATTTAAAAAAAGTCAATACTCATTAAATATTTGTACTTGAACATCAACACTACTATTTGACGTAATAATTGAGGGATTTTCAAAAGCAGCACAAAAGTTTTCTTCAGAAAGGTTAGGCGAGACTTAATTACCAGTCTACATGATGATGAATTTTAATTAATAAATATGTTAAATATAATACAATTATGATCTGAAATAAAAAGATCCTCAGATACAGTAGATCAGAACCAATATTAAATCCAAGACTAAAAACAAGATTTAAAGTATGTCCCGTTATATGAGTAGGAGCAGTAACAAGTAATCACAATTCTAGAGAGATCAAGAATAGATTATAAAAAATCACTAAAATCATCTGAGAAGGAGCTGTTAGGACCAGGTGGACGATAAATTAAAATACAATAAAAGGGATCCGTATGATCAACTTGAATCATATGCAATTCAAAGGAAGAGAAAGACCCAGTATTAACTTACCAGCAGAAGAAAAAATAATGTTTCTAAACACCGCATTGAGTTCACCACGGCCTGAAATACACTGCAGACTAATAGAGAATTGGTGGGTTCTTGTTAAATGTGAGCCAAAATCATCACAATTATAAGAACCAAAGACTTAGACTACTTCAGTCTGTGTGCACTGAATTTATTTAATACAAGTTTCACAATTTGAGTTGAATTACTGAAATATATTCCACGACTTTCTAATTTATTGAGATGCACCTGTAAATATACATAGAAATGAACTGGTAAGACTGCAACAGAGCAAATTTAGAAAATATATGAAATAACATTTATTGAACATTGAATAAAATGTCAGTTTACTACAAAATGTTTGTATAAAATGTTTTGAATTATCACTATCCATTCCTTATTTTGTTAGATTTTTTTAATTTTCAAATACTGAGTAACAAAAATGTTTTCTATGTGTTCCCTTTCTAACAAGATTTTAATATTTGACTGTAATCATAATGTCAAACCTGATACTTATCTTACCAAAAATATCTAAACCTTGACAAAAGATAGTCTTTAAGAATGTTTAGATATATATCTAAATGCAAAACCTACATAAATGTAGAAATTATGTCTAAAAACAGCGAGAATCCAAAAGCCTCTGTATATACAATATCTGTACAGGGTCGTAATACAAGCGGTTATGCAACATTGCACAGGTTTTCATTTTTTAATGCCTCCAGACGGTCCAATTCTCACTTCACAAAATGTTTTTTTTTTTTTAATGCCTTCACTCTATTTTAATGTAAAATATTGCATTTATTAAAAAAATAGTAAATAAATAAAATATATATATGAATTCTAATGGAGAAAATAGATCATTAAATTTGTATAAATATTGCATAGTATCATAAAATTCCCTCAAAATCATAAATAATAATCAAAAAATATTATTGAACAAAAATATATTACATTGATTTTCCTGGAATAAAAAAGTTAAATTTCAAGGCTTCTGTCACTTTTGACCACAAATGAGGCAAGTGTGACTCCTAAACGAAGAGGACCAGAGGGTTAACAAACATTATATAACGCTTAACAGATCACTAGTTTATATATATTCAAATAGCTAGAAACATAAGATAATGTGCTCGTTAATGTTTCCTAAACATTTTCTTAGGATCAACAGATAAATGATGTAAATTACAATGTTCATAAATGTCATTAAACTTAATTCATATGATCATGCAGGTTTTGAAAATCTACAGATGATTTTAACAGATGTTATACAATCATTGAAAGCTTTTGTTAATGTTCAACACTTTTGCTGCTGTTGAGGTGAGAGATGGTGAAGGTTAGGGTTTGGTGGGTGTTTAAGGGATGGGTAAGAGGTCAAGAGTGTAGAGGGGTCAGTTTGGTTACTATAAGAGAACATGGTTCAATCTGTTTATATTACATTGTATTTTTCTTGAAAAAAAGATTGTTTTCTTCTGCTGAAATATGATCAAAGGAATACCCTGTTTAATGATATAGTATATTAATATAAGTGTTGAGGCAATAAAAACATGTTTTTCACCCAAATTAATGTGTGTTACGTCTTTAAGAAGCATTTACATAAACTTAACTAATCACTCTTTACACAAACATTGTTACAGCAGATAAAAGTCCAATGATCATAAAGATAATGAAAGATTATTAAACATTTATAAACATTTACAAATGATGAATAGTTTCCACTTTAGACTGGTTTCTGCAAAAACATGAACAAATAATTAAATAATTTGTTAAGATGTGTGAATAGAATAAGTGTACACAGCAAACTTAGACCAAATATATGAACTTTACAGATTGTGATTATGAGTTAATGAATAATATTATAACATGAATAGTTCACTGAATAATAAAGAGTTAAAAATGACTGATTAAGCTATTTAATAAACATTTGTAAATGTAAAGAAGAGCATTATGTGATATGAACTGAAGTTTAATGACATTTGTTAGTATTCACAAGTACAGTAACAAATAAGATTGTAATCACTGTTTAATTTCTGTTCAAATTATTTGTAGATTTTTAAAAAGTGCATGATCATATGAAATGAAAGTTTAATAACATTTGTAAACATTTTAATTTACATGAAATACTGATCTGTTAATCATTAGGTAACTTTTAATAAGTACATTAGTAAACTTGTGTATTCATATACTTTTGAGTATATCTTAGGTCATGTAATTTCTAGTTATTGTTCACATATTATATTTGTATTTGTTGTCTGAATGCTGTTTTCTCTTGTCTTTATTCTGAATCTTCTTCAGATCACGATCGACTACAGAATGAGAAGAGTACACTACAGAATGAGAAGAGCAGACTACAACATGGTGAATTTATCTTTATTACATTATTGATTCTTTATTCGTTTAAAGTCACTGTTAAACACTGTTTTAACTGTGTATTAATTTTATTTTGTGTATATCTTGGATCTGGTAAATGGGCACCAGTTGTTTCTATAATGTATATTTATTCAGATAATGTTATGGCTGGTTGCAAAAATAATATATAACACAAGCAGTAGTTTTTTAGTGAACACAAAAGAAACCGAGTGTACTGGCGAAAAACACAGCAAACTGAGCAACCAACTTAAAAATGATTTATTATATTTATTAGAAGTTATTTTAAATGCTGTTAGTGAGTCGTCGAGTAGATATCTTCAAACGCTCAATTTTATGACAGGTTTATTTATAATTCATCCAAGGAGAGTTAAACAGATGAGCTGATCTGGGTTTCATTGGAGCAACTTCATCCAAGATTTAAAAAAAGTCAATACTCATTAAATATTTGTACTTGAACATCAACACTACTGTTTGACGTAATAATTGAGGGATTTTCAAAAGCAGCACAAAAGTTTTCTTCAGAAAGGTTAGGCGAGACTTAATTACCAGTCTACATGATGATGAATTTTAATTAATAAATATGTTAAATAGAATACAATTAAGATCTGAAATAAAAAGATCCTCAGATACAGTAGATCAGAACCAATATTAAATCCAAGACTAAAAACAAGATTTAAAGTATGTCCCGTTATATGAGTTGGACCAGACACAAGTAATCACAATTCTAGAGAGATCAAGAATAGATTATAAAAAATCACTAAAATCATCTGAGAAGGAGCTGTTAGGACCAGGTGGACGATAAATTAAAATACAATAAAAGGGATCTGTATGATCAACTTGAATCATATGCAATTCAAAGGAAGAGAAAGACCCAGTATTAACTTACCAGCAGAAGAAAAAATAATGTTTCTAAACACCGCATTGAGTTCACCACGGCCTGAAATTCTCTGCAGACTAATAGAGAATTGGTGGGTTCTTGTTAAATGTGAGCCAAAATCATCACAATTATAAGAACCAAAGACTTAGACTACTTCAGTCTGTGTGCACTGAATTTATTTAATACAAGTTTCACAATTTGAGTTGAATTATTTAAATATATTCCACGACTTTCTAATTTATTGAGATGCACCTGTAAATATACACAGAAATGAACTGGTAAGACTGCAACAGAGCAAATTTAGAAAATATATGAAATAACATTTATTGAACATTGAATAAAATGTCAGTTTACTACAAAATGTTTGTATAAAATGTTTTGAATTATCACTATCCATTCCTTATTTTGTTAGATTTTTTTAATTTTTAAATACTGAGTAACAAAAATGTTTTCTATGTGTTCCCTTTCTAACAAGATTTTAATATTTGACTGTAATCATAATGTCAAACCTGATACTTATCTAACCAAAAATATCTAAACCTTGACAAAAGATAGTCTTTAAGAATGTTTAGATATATATCTAAATGCAAAACCTACATAAATGTAGAAATTATGTCTAAAAACAGCGAGAATCCAAAAGCCTCTGTATATACAGTATCTGTACAGGGTCGTAATTCAAGAAGTTATGCAACATTGCACAAGTTTTAATTTTTTAATGCCTCCAGATGACCCAATTCTCACTTCACAAAATGTTTTTTAAATGCCTTCACTCTATTTTTATGTAAAATATTGCATTTATTAAAAAATAGTAAATAAATAAAATATATATATGAATTCTAATGGAGAAAATAGCTCATTAAAATTGTATAAATATTGCATAGTATCATAAAATTCCCTCAAAATCATAAATAATAATAAAAAAATATTATTGAACAAAAATATATTACATTTATTTTCCTGGAATAAAAAAGTTACATTTCAAGGCTTCGGTCACTTTTGACCACAAATGAGGCAAGTGTGACTCCTAAACGAAGAGGGCCAGAGGGTTAACAAACATTATATAACGCTTAACAGATCACTAGTTTATATATATTCAAATAACTAGAAATATAAAATAATGTGTGGTTAATGTTTACTAAACATTTTCTAAGGATCAACAGATAAATGATGTAAATTACAATGTTCATAAATGTCATTAAACTTAATTCATATGATCATGCACGTTTTGAAAATCTACAGATGATTTTAACAGATGTTATACAATCATTTAAAGCTTTTGTTAATGTTCAACACTTTTGCTGCTGTTGAGGTGAGAGATGGTGAAGGTTAGGGTTTGGTGGGTGTTTAAGGGATGGGTAAGAGGTCAAGAGTGTGGAGGGGTCAGTTTGGTTACTATAAGAGAACATGGTTCAATCTGTTTATATTACATTGTATTTTTCTTGAAAAAAAGATTGTTTTCTTCTGCTGAAATATGATTAAAGGAATACCCTGTTTAATGATATAGTATATTAATATAAGTGTTGAGGCAATAAAAACATGTTTTTCACCCAAATTAATGTGTGTTACGTCTTTAAGAAGCATTTACATAAACTTAACTAATCACTCTTTACACAAACATTGTTACAGCAGATGAAAGTCTAATGATCATAAAGATACTGAAAGATTATTAAACATTTATAAACATTTACAAATGATGAATAGTTTCCACTTTAGACTGGCTTCTGCAAAAACATGAACAAATAATTAATAAATGATTTGTAAAGATGTGTAAAGAGAAGAAGTGTACACAACAAACATAGACCAAATCTATGAACTTTACAGATTGTGATTATGAGTTAATGAATAATAATATAACATGAATAGTTCACTGAATAATAAAGAGTTAAAAATGTCTGATTAAGCTATTTAATAAACATTTGTAAATGTAAAGAAGAGCATTATGTGATATGAACTGAAGTTTAATGACATTTGTTAGTATTCACAAGTACAGTAACAAATAAGATTGTAATCACTGTTTAATTTCTGTTCAAATTATTTGTAGATTTTTAAAAAGTGCATGATCATATGAAATTGAAAGTTTAATGACATTTGTAAACATTTTAATTTACATTAAATACTGATCTGTTAATCATTAGGTAACTTTTAATAAGTACATTAGTAAACATTAACAAGAACATTGTCTCATATTTCTAGCTAAACACACACAGACCCCTGATACACACTCCTGTGATGTTAACACACACTATACACACACAGCCCCTGATACACACTCCTGTGATGTTAACACACACTATACACACACAGACCCCTGATACACACTCCTGTGATGTTAACACACACTATACACACACAGCCCCTGATACACACTCCTGTGATGTTAACACACACTATACACACACAGCCCCTGATACACACTCCTGTGATGTTAACACACACTATACACACACAGACCCCTGATACACACTCCTGTGATGTTAACACACACTATACACACACAGACCCCTGATACACACTCCTGTGATGTTAACACACACTATACACACACAGACCCCTGATACACACTCCTGTGATGTTAACACACACTATACACACACAGACCCCTGATACACACTCCTGTGATGTTAACACACACTATACACACACAGCCCCTGATACACACTCCTGTGATGTTAACACACACTATACACACACAGCCCCTGATACACACTCCTGTGATGTTAACACACACACTATACACACACAGCCCCTGATACACACTCCTGTGATGTTAACACACACACTATACACACACAGACCCCTGATACACACTCCTGTGATGTTAACACACACACTATACACACACAGCCCCTGATACACACTCCTGTGATGTTAACACACACTATACACACACAGCCCCTGATACACACTCCTGTGATGTTAACACACACACTATACACACACAGCCCCTGATACACACTCCTGTGATGTTAACACACACACTATACACACACAGACCCCTGATACACACTCCTGTGATGTTAACACACACTATACACACACAGCCCCTGATACACACTCCTGTGATGTTAACACACACACTATACACACACAGCCCCTGATACACACTCCTGTGATGTTAACACACACACTATACACACACAGCCCCTGATACACACTCCTGTGATGTTAACACACACACTATACACACACAGACCCCTGATACACACTCCTGTGATGTTAACACACACTATACACACACAGCCCCTGATACACACTCCTGTGATGTTAACACACACTATACACACACAGCCCCTGATACACACTCCTGTGATGTTAACACACACACTATACACACACAGCCCCTGATACACACTCCTGTGATGTTAACACACACACTATACACACACAGACCCCTGATACACACTCCTGTGATGTTAACACACACTATACACACACAGCCCCTGATACACACTCCTGTGATGTTAACACACACTATACACACACAGCCCCTGATACACACTCCTGTGATGTTAACACACACACTATACACACACAGCCCCCGATACACACTCCTGTGATGTTAACACACACTACACACACAGCCCCTGATACACACTCCTGTGATGTTAACACACACTATACACACACAGCCCCTGATACACACTCCTGTGATGTTAACACACACTATACACACACAGCCCCTGATACACACTCCTGTGATGTTAACACACACTATACACACACAGCCCCTGATACACACTCCTGTGATGTTAACACACACTATAAACACACAGCCCCTGATACACACTCCTGTGATGTTAACACACACTATACACACACAGCCCCTGATACACACTCCTGTGATGTTAACACACACACTATACACACACAGGCCCCTGATACACACTACTGTGATGTTAACACACACACTATACACACAGAGCCCCTGATACACACTCCTGTGATGTTAACACACACACTATACACACACAGCCCCTGATACACACTACTGTGATGTTAACACACACACTATACACACACAGCCCCTGATACACACTCCTGTGATGTTAACACACACTATACACACACAGCCCCTGATACACACTCCTGTGATGTTAACACACACACTATACACACACAGCCCCTGATACACACTCCTGTGATGTTAACACACACTATACACACACAGCCCCTGATACACACTCCTGTGATGTTAACACACACTATACACACACAGACCCCTGATACACACTCCTGTGATGTTACCACACACTATACACACACATACCCCTGATACACACTCCTGTGATGTTAACACACACTACACACACAGTCCCTGATACACACTCCTGTGATGTTAACACACACTATACACACACAGACCCCTGATACACACTCCTGTGATGTTAACACACACTATACACACACAGCCCCTGATACACACTCCTGTGATGTTAACACACACACTATACACACACAGCCCCTGATACACACTCCTGTGATGTTAACACACACACTATACACACACAGCCCCTGATACACACTCCTGTGATGTTAACACACACTATACACACACAGCCCCTGATACACACTCCTGTGATGTTAACACACACACTATACACACACAGCCCCCGATACACACTCCTGCGATGTTAACACACACTACACACACAGCCCCTGATACACACTCCTGTGATGTTAACACACACTATACACACACAGCCCCTGATACACACTCCTGTGATGTTAACACACACACTATACACACACAGCCCCCGATACACACTCCTGTGATGTTAACACACACTACACACACAGCCCCTGATACACACTCCTGTGATGTTAACACACACTATACACACACAGCCCCTGATACACACTCCTGTGATGTTAACACACACACTATACACACACAGGCCCCTGATACACACTACTGTGATGTTAACACACACACTATACACACACAGCCCCTGATACACACTCCTGTGATGTTAACACACACACTATACACACACAGCCCCTGATACACACTACTGTGATGTTAACACACACACTATACACACACAGCCCCTGATACACACTCCTGTGATGTTAACACACACACTATACACACACAGCCCCTGATACACACTCCTGTGATGTTAACACACACTATACACACACAGCCCCTGATACACACTCCTGTGATGTTACCACACACTATACACACACATACCCCTGATACACACTCCTGTGATGTTAACACACACTACACACACAGCCCCTGATACACACTCCTGTGATGTTAACACACACTATACACACACAGACCCCTGATACACACTCCTGTGATGTTAACACACACTATACACACACAGCCCCTGATACACACTCCTGTGATGTTAACACACACACTATACACACACAGCCCCTGATACACACTCCTGTGATGTTAACACACACACTATACACACACAGACCCCTGATACACACTCCTGTGATGTTAAACACACACACTATACACACACAGACCCCTGATACACACTCCTGTGATGTTAACACACACTATACACACACAGCCCCTGATACACACTCCTGTGATGTTACACACCACTATACACACACAGCCCCTGATACCACACTCCTGTGATGTTAACACAGACACTATACACACACAGCCCCCGATACACACTCCAGCGATGTTAAACACACACTACACACACAGCCCCTGATACACACTCCTGTGATGTTAACACACACTATACACACACAGGCCCCTGATACACACTACTGTGATGTTAACACACACACTATACACACACAGCCCCTGATACACACTCCTGTGATGTTAACACACACCACTATACACACACAGCCCCTGATACACACTCCTGTGATGTTAACACACACTATACACACACAGCCCCTGATACACACTCCTGTGATGTTAACACACACTATACACACACAGCCCCTGATACACACTCCTGTGATGTTAACACACACTATACACACACAGACCCCTGATACACACTCCTGTGATGTTAACACACACTATACACACACATACCCCTGATACACACTCCTGTGATGTTAACACACACTACACACACAGCCCCTGATACACACTCCTGTGATGTTAACACACACTATACACACACAGACCCCTGATACACACTCCTGTGATGTTAACACACACTATACACACACAGCCCCTGATACACACTCCTGTGATGTTAACACACACACTATACACACACAGCCCCTGATACACACTCCTGTGATGTTAACACACACTATACACACACAGACCCCTGATACACACTCCTGTGATGTTAACACACACTATACACACACAGCCCCTGATACACACTCCTGTGATGTTAACACACACACTATACACACACAGACCCCTGATACACACTCCTGTGATGTTAACACACACACTATACACACACAGACCCCTGATACACACTCCTGTGATGTTAACACACACTATACACACACAGCCCCTGATACACACTCCTGTGATGTTAACACACACTATACACACACAGCCCCTGATACACACTCCTGTGATGTTAACACACACTATACACACACAGCCCCTGATACACACTCCTGTGATGTTAACACACACACTATACACACACAGCCCCCGATACACACTCCTGTGATGTTAACACACACACTATACACACACAGCCCCTGATACACACTCCTGCGATGTTAACACACACTACACACACAGCCCCTGATACACACTCCTGTGATGTTAACACACACTATACACACACAGCCCCTGATACACACTCCTGTGATGTTAACACACACACTATACACACACAGCCCCTGATACACACTCCTGTGATGTTAACACACACACTATACACACACAGCCCCTGATACACACTCCTGTGATGTTAACACACACTATACACACACAGCCCCTGATACACACTCCTGTGATGTTAACACACACTATACACACACAGACCCCTGATACACACTCCTGTGATGTTAACACACACACTATACACACACAGACCCTGATACACACTCCTGTGATGTTGACACACACTATACACACACAGCCCCTGATACACACTCCTGTGATGTTAACACACACACTATACACACACAGCCCCTGATACACACTCCTGTGATGTTAACACACACTATACACACACAGACCCCTGATACACACTCCTGTGATGTTAACACACACACTATACACACACAGCCCCTGATACACACTCCTGTGATGTTAACACACACTATACACACACAGCCCCTGATACACACTCCTGTGATGTTAACACACACTTTACACACACAGCCCCTGATACACACTCCTGTGATGTTAACACACACACTATACACACACAGACCCCTGATACACACTCCTGTGATGTAACACACACACTATACACACACAGACCCCTGATACACACTCCTGTGATGTTAACACACACACTATACACACACAGCCCCTGATACACACTCCTGTGATGTTAACACACACACTATACACACAGCCCCTGATACACACTCCTGTGATGTTAACACACACTATACACACACAGCCCCTGATACACACTCCTGTGATGTTAACACACACACTATACACACACAGCCCCTGATACACACTCCTGTGATGTTAACACACACTATACACACACAGCCCCTGATACACACTCCTGTGATGTTAACACACACACTATACACACACAGCCCCTGATACACACTCCTGTGATGTTAACACACACACTATACACACACAGCCCCTGATACACACTCCTGTGATGTTAACACACACACTATACACACACAGCCCCTGATACACACTCCTGTGATGTTAACACACACACTATACACACACAGCCCCTGATACACACTCCTGTGATGTTAACACACACTATACACACACAGCCCCTGATACACACTCCTGTGATGTTAACACACACACTATACACACACAGCCCCTGATACACACTCCTGTGATGTTAACACACACACTATACACACACAGCCCCTGATACACACTCCTGTGATGTTAACACACACTATACACACACAGCCCCTGATACACACTCCTGTGATGTTAACACACACACTATACACACACAGCCCCTGATACACACTCCTGTGATGTTAACACACACTATACACACACAGCCCCTGATACACACTCCTGTGATGTTAACACACACTATACACACAGACCCCTGATACACACTCCTGCGATGTTAACACACACTATACACACACAGCCCCTGATACACACTCCTGTGATGTTAACACACGCTATACACACACAGCCCCTGATACACACTCCTGTGATGTTAACACACACACTATACACACACAGCCCCTGATACACACTCCTGTGATGTTAACACACACTACACACACAGCCCCTGATACACACTCCTGTGATGTTAATACACCACTATACACACACAGGACCCCTGATACACACTCCTGTGATGTTAACACACACTACACACACAGCCCCTGATACACACTCCTGTGATGTTAACACACACTATACACACACAGACCCCTGATACACACTCCTGTGATGTTAACACACACTATACACACACAGCCCCTGATACACACTCCGGTGATGTTAACACACACTATACACACACAGCCCCTGATACACACTCCTGTGATGTTAACACACACTATACACACACAGCCCCTGATACACACTCCTGTGATGTTAACACACACACTATACACACACAGCCCCTGATACACACTCCTGTGATGTTAACACACACTATACACACACAGCCCCTGATACACACTCCTGTGATGTTAACACACACACTATACACACACAGCCCCTGATACACACTCCTGTGATGTTAACACACACACTATACACACACAGCCCCTGATACACACTCCTGTGATGTTAACACACACTATACACACACAGACCCCTGATACACACTCCTGTGATGTTAACACACACTATACACACACAGCCCCTGATACACACTCCTGTGATGTTAACACACACTCTATACACACACAGCCCCTGATACACACTACTGTGATGTTAACACACACACTATACACACACAGCCCCTGATACACACTCCTGTGATGTTAACACACACTATACACACACAGGCCCTGATACACACTCCTGTGATGTTAACACACACTATACACACACAGGCCCTGATTACACACTCCTGTGATGTTAACACCACACTATACACACACAGCCCCTGATACACACTCCGGTGATGTTAACACACACTATACACACACAGCCCCTGATACACACTCCTGTGATGTTAACACACACTATACACACACAGACCCCTGATACACACTCCTGTGATGTTAACACACACACTATACACACACAGCCCCTGATACACACTCCTGTGATGTTAACACACACACTATACACACACAGCCCCTGATACACACTCCTGTGATGTTAACACACACTATACACACACAGCCCCTGATACACACTCCTGTGATGTTAACACACACACTATACACACACAGCCCCTGATACACACTCCTGTGATGTTAACACACACTATACACACACAGCCCCTGATACACACTCCTGTGATGTTAACACACACTATACACACACAGCCCCTGATACACACTCCTGTGATGTTAACACACACACTATACACACACAGCCCCTGATACACACTCCTGTGATGTTAACACACACTCTATACACACACAGCCCCTGATACACACTCCTGTGATGTTAACACACACACTATACACACACAGCCCCTGATACACACTCCTGTGATGTTAACACACACTACACACACAGCCCCTGATACACACTCCTGTGATGTTAATACACACTATACACACACAGCCCCTGATACACACTCCTGTGATGTTAACACACACTATACACACACAGCCCCTGATACACACTCCGGTGATGTTAACACACACTATACACACACCAGCCCCTGATACACCACTCCTGTGATGTTAACACACACTATACACACACAGCCCCTGATACACACTCCGGTGATGTTAACACACACTATACACACACAGACCCCTGATACACACTCCTGTGATGTTAACACACACACTATACACACACAGACCCCTGATACACACTCCTGTGATGTTAACACACACTATACACACACAGCCCCTGATACACACTCCTGTGATGTTAACACACACTATACACACACAGCCCCTGATACACACTCCTGTGATGTTAACACACACTATACACACACAGCCCCTGATACACACTCCTGTGATGTTAACACACACACTATACACACAGACCCTGATACACACTCCTGTGATGTTAACACACACTATACACACACAGCCCCTGATACACACTCCTGTGATGTTAACACACACTATACACACACAGCCCCTGATACACACTGCTGTGATGTTAACACACACACTATACACACACAGCCCCTGATACACACTCCTGTGATGTTAACACACACTATACACACACAGGCCCCTGATACACACTCCTGTGATGTTAACACACACACTATACACACACAGACCCTGATACACACTCCTGTGATGTTAACACACACTATACACACACAGCCCCTGATACACACTCCTGTGATGTTAACACACACTATACACACACAGCCCCTGATACACACTCCTGTGATGTTAACACACACTATACACACACAGCCCCTGATACACACTCCTGTGATGTTAACACACACACTATACACACACAGCCCCTGATACACACTCCTGTGATGTTAACACACACACTATACACACACAGCCCCTGATACACACTCCTGTGATGTTAACACACACTATACACACACAGCCCCTTATACACACTCCTGTGATGTTAACACACACACTATACACACACAGCCCCTGATACACACTCCTGTGATGTTAACACACACACTATACACACACAGCCCCTGATACACACTCCTGTGATGTTAACACACACTATACACACACAGCCCCTGATACACACTCCTGTGATGTTAACACACACACTATACACACACAGCCCCTGATACACACTCCTGTGATGTTAACACACACTATACACACACAGCCCCTGATACACACTCCTGTGATGTTAACACACACTATACACACAGACCCCTAATACACACTCCTGCGATGTTAACACACACTATACACACACAGCCCCTGATACACACTCCTGTGATGTTAACACACGCTATACACACACAGCCCCTGATACACACTCCTGTGATGTTAACACACACACTATACACACACAGCCCCCGATACACACTCCTGTGATGTTAACACACACTACACACACAGCCCCTGATACACACTCCTGTGATGTTAATACACACTATACACACACAGACCCCTGATACACACTCCTGTGATGTTAACACACACTACACACACAGCCCCTGATACACACTCCTGTGATGTTAATACACACTATACACACACAGACCCCTGATACACACTCCTGTGATGTTAACACACACTATACACACACAGCCCCTGATACACACTCCGGTGATGTTAACACACACTATACACACACAGCCCCTGATACACACTCCTGTGATGTTAACACACACTATACACACACAGCCCCTGATACACACTCCTGTGATGTTAACACACACTATACACACACAGCCCTGATACACACTCCTGTGATGTTAACACACACACTATACACACACAGCCCCTGATACACACTCCTGTGATGTTAACACACACACTATACACACACAGCCCCTGATACACACTCCTGTGATGTTAACACACACTATACACACACAGACCCCTGATACACACTCCTGTGATGTTAACACACACACTATACACACACAGCCCCTGATACACACTCCTGTGATGTTAACACACACACTATACACACACAGCCCCTGATACACACTCCTGTGATGTTAACACACACTATACACACACAGACCCCTGATACACACTCCTGTGATGTTAACACACACTATACACACCCAGCCCCTGATACACACTCCTGTGATGTTAACACACACTCTATACACACACAGCCCCTGATACACACTACTGTGATGTTAACACACACACTATACACACACAGCCCCTGATACACACTCCTGTGATGTTAACACACACTATACACACACAGGCCCTGATACACACTCCTGTGATGTTAACACACACTATACACACACAGCCCCTGATACACACTCCTGTGATGTTAACACACACTATACACACACAGCCCCTGATACACACTCCGGTGATGTTAACACACACTATACACACACAGCCCCTGATACACACTCCTGTGATGTTAACACACACACTATACACACACGCCCCTGATACACACTCCTGTGATGTTAACACACACACTATACACACACAGCCCCTGATACACACTCCTGTGATGTTAACACACACTATACACACACAGCCCCTGATACACACTCCTGTGATGTTAACACACACACTATACACACACAGCCCCTGATACACACTCCTGTGATGTTAACACACACTATACACACACAGCCCCTGATACACACTCCTGTGATGTTAACACACACTATACACACACAGCCCCTGATACACACTCCTGTGATGTTAACACACACACTATACACACACAGCCCCTGATACACACTCCTGTGATGTTAATACACACTATACACACACAGCCCCTGATACACACTCCTGTGATGTTAACACACACTATACACACACAGCCCCTGATACACACTCCTGTGATGTTAACACACACTATACACACACAGCCCCTGATACACACTCCTGTGATGTTAACACACACTATACACACACAGCCCCTGATACACACTCCTGTGATGTTAACACACACTATACACACACAGCCCCTGATACACACTCCTGTGATGTTAACACACACACTATACACACAGACCCTGATACACACTCCTGTGATGTTAACACACACTATACACACACAGCCCCTGATACACACTCCTGTGATGTTAACACACACTATACACACACAGCCCCTGATACACACTCCTGTGATGTTAACACACACTATACACACACAGCCCCTGATACACACTTCCTGTGATGTTAACACACACTATACACACACAGCCCCTGATACACACTCCTGTGATGTTAACACACACTATACACACACACACACACACAGCCCCTGATACACACTCCTGTGATGTTAACACACACTATACACACACAGGCCCCTGATACACACTCCTGTGATGTTAACACACACACTATACACACACAGACCCTGATACACACTCCTGTGATGTTAACACACACTATACACACACAGCCCCTGATACACACTCCTGTGATGTTAACACACACTATACACACACAGCCCCTGATACACACTCCTGTGATGTTAACACACACTATACACACACAGCCCCTGATACACACTCCTGTGATGTTAACACACACTATACACACACAGCCCCTGATACACACTCCTGTGATGTTAACACACACACTATACACACACAGCCCCTGATACACACTCCTGTGATGTTAACACACACACTATACACACACAGCCCCTGATACACACTCCTGTGATGTTAACACACACACTATACACACACAGCCCCTGATACACACTCCTGTGATGTTAACACACACTACACACACAGCCCCTGATACACACTCCTGTGATGTTAACACACACTTTACACACACAGCCCCTGATACACACTCCTGTGATGTTAACACACACTATACACACACAGCCCCTGATACACACTCCTGTGATGTTAACACACACACTATACACACACAGCCCCTGATACACACTCCTGTGATGTTAACACACACTATACACACACAGCCCCTGATACACACTCCTGTGATGTTAACACACACTATACACACACAGCCCCTGATACACACTCCTGTGATGTTAACACACACACTATACACACACAGCCCCTGATACACACTCCTGTGATGTTAACACACACTCTATACACACACAGCCCCTGATACACACTCCTGTGATGTTAACACACACACTATACACACACAGCCCCTGATACACACTCCTGTGATGTTAACACACACTGTACACACACAGCCCCTGATACACACTCCTGTGATGTTAACACACACTATACACACACAGACCCTGATACACACTCCTGTGATGTTAACACACACTATACACACACAGCCCCTGATACACACTCCTGTGATGTTAACACACACTATACACACACAGCCCCTGATACACACTCCTGTGATGTTAACACACACACTATACACACACAGCCCCTGATACACACTCCTGTGATGTTAACACACACTACACACACACAGCCCCTGATACACACTCCTGTGATGTTAACACACACACTATACACACACAGCCCCTGATACACACTCCTGTGATGTTAACACACACTATACACACACAGCCCCTGATACACACTCCTGTGATGTTAACACACACACTATACACACACAGCCCCTGATACACACTCCTGTGATGTTAACACACACACTATACACACACAGCCCCTGATACACACTCCTGTGATGTTAACACACACTATACACACACAGCCCCTGATACACACTCCTGTGATGTTAACACACACACTATACACACAGACCCTGATACACACTCCTGTGATGTTAACACACACTATACACACACAGCCCCTGATACACACTCCTGTGATGTTAACACACACTATACACACACAGCCCCTGATACACACTCCTGTGATGTTAACACACACTATACACACACAGCCCCTGATACACACTCCTGTGATGTTAACACACACTATACACACACAGCCCCTGATACACACTCCTGTGATGTTAACACACACTATACACACACACACACACACACAGCCCCTGATACACACTCCTGTGATGTTAACACACACTATACACACACAGGCCCCTGATACACACTCCTGTGATGTTAACACACACACTATACACACACAGACCCTGATACACACTCCTGTGATGTTAACACACACTATACACACACAGCCCCTGATACACACTCCTGTGATGTTAACACACACTATACACACACAGCCCCTGATACACACTCCTGTGATGTTAACACACACTATACACACACAGCCCCTGATACACACTCCTGTGATGTTAACACACACTATACACACACAGACCCCTGATACACACTCCTGTGATGTTAACACACACTATACACACACAGACCCCTGATACACACTCCTGTGATGTTAACACACACTATACACACACAGCCCCTGATACACACTCCTGTGATGTTAACACACACACTATACACACACAGCCCCTGATACACACTCCTGTGATGTTAACACACACTACACACACAGCCCCTGATACACACTCCTGTGATGTTAACACACACTATACACACACAGACCCTGATACACACTCCTGTGATGTTAACACACACTATACACACACAGACCCTGATACACACTCCTGTGATGTTAACACACACTATACACACACAGGCCCTGATACACACTCCTGTGATGTTAACACACACTATACACACACAGCCCCTGATACACACTCCTGTGATGTTAACACACACTATACACACACAGCCCCTGATACACACTCCTGTGATGTTAACACACACACTATACACACACAGCCCCTGATACACACTCCTGTGATGTTAACACACACTACACACACAGCCCCTGATACACACTCCTGTGATGTTAACACACACTATACACACACAGCCCCTGATACACACTCCTGTGATGTTAACACACACTTTACACACACAGCCCCTGATACACACTCCTGTGATGTTAACACACACTATACACACACAGCCCCTGATACACACTCCTGTGATGTTAACACACACACTATACACACACAGCCCCTGATACACACTCCTGTGATGTTAACACACGTTAACACACACTATACACACAACTACACGATCATTACTTGTTTGTCAGAGTAATAAACATAACAGAACTTTAATCTTCTTTTCTCTTCTTTTTATGAATTTCTTTAGAACGTGATCAACTGAAGACTATCATACCTCAAGGTGAATTTGTTTTATAATGCTTAATTAAAATATAAATGATTAACTTTGAATTATTCTGCAAAACAGTGAATGAACATGCTGTGCATTCATATGTTTATTCAGTTCATTGTAATTTTATTATAAGATATATGAACTGTATAAAGTCTTCTTGGGTTTTGTTGGTCTTCAAGTGATGATTTCATTATTGATCTGAAGATGAAGCTTTCATAACTTCATACTTTCTGTTTTTAGCTCTCACACATTCAAGAACACACAAGGGTGAGTAAAAGACATAATTATTTATTTTAATTAAAGGCATGTTTCATGGCATAATTATTCATTTAAATATACATTATTTATAATAATTATTTATCAGAATTATGAACATTATTGTTTATAATATAATGTATTAAATGATAAGTGGTGTATCTTTATTTTAGTTTGTCTTGTAAAGTTTTCATGATTCTTATAAAAATAAGTAATTGTCTTTATTTCATGATGTACTCATCTGTAAAGCAGATTTTTCAATATTTTCCACAGTGAATGTGATTCTGGATGCTGATTCGGCTCATCCTCGTCTCACCGTGTCTGATGATGGGAAACAAGTGAGAGATGGAAAGAGACGAACAGAAAGAGTGGATGGAGGAAAAGACAGATTTGATATATATCTTGGTGTTCTTGGGAAGGATGGATTCTCCTCGGGGTGTTTTTACTTTGAGGTGCAGGTGAAGGGACAAACTTGGTGGGATTTAGGAGTGAGCAGAGAATCTGTTAGAAGGAAGGGGTCGAACAGTCTGAGTCCTGTGAATGGATACTGGACTGTGGGTCAGTTTTATGGGGTGTATCAGGCTCATGAGTCTTCATCTGTCTCTCTTTCTCTGAGTGTGAATCCTCAGAGGATCGGTGTGTTTGTGAATTATGAGAAGGGTCTCGTCTTCTTTTATGATGTGGAGTCCATGTCTCTTATCTACTCTTTCACTAATCAGTCTTTCAAGGAGAAACTCTTTCCATTTGTTAGTTTGGGGCATCTGTATAATGAAGACCCCACTCCACTGATTATCTGTGATGATTACTAATGAGATCAGTGACTGAATTTACACGATCCACAGAAATAAACCAAAATGCAATTTAAACAGTGTAACAGCAATAAATATTAAATATTATGTGCACTTCCAGCCAAAAATATGGTCACACAAGGGTGATTTTATGTTTTCTGTGATCATAAAATATTTTGGGTTTAAGACTTCTGCTTTAAATGTTTAAAATTGCTTTTTTTGTAAATAAATATAAATAATGCCTATATGTACATATGAATTTCTTTAAGAGACAGAGGCTTTACTTTATGATGAATAATGTTTTGATCTGTAGATGATGAATGAAAAGCATCATGAAGAGCTCATCGTGCAGTTCACTGTTTCTCCTTCAACACTGTTTGCTGTCGGTGGATGAATGTTTTTAATTATTGTTTTTTTATTATTAATTTGATTTCTCATTGATTTTGTATTTCACTGAATTACAATTAAATTAAATGAAAGTTTTAAATGTTCTGTTATTTTTCTGTTTGAGCTTCTCTGAAGAGAATTGATTTTGAGTGTCAAGCTCCTAAAAGAACTGATACACACAGTAAACCTGGTTTAGTTCACCTTGTGTTTGTGTTATTTGGACTTTTAGGTTACATTCTGCCCTGTTTTGTTCCTGTTCTGTTTTTTAGTTCTTTTGTAGTTTTTCTTATATTTAGTAGTTATTATTAGTAGTATGTTTGTGTAATAAATACTGTATTTAGATTATATTCTTCTCTGATTGTTCAGCATCATTTCCAGGATTAAATAAGTGTCGTAACAGTAGTCCATTCATCTCATGCTCTGTGGTCCAAGTCTTCTGAAGCGAATCATAAAAATAATTAAAAAAAATCAGTCTCATCATATTTTTTAAGAGCTGTTGAGAAAACACATGAATACAATAAAACCACACTGAAGTATTCAATCAAGGATCATTTGCAGCTGCAAAAAACTTTAGATAATATTTCATATTTAAAATGAAAGTATTTTTCACTCAGTGTCAGTAAACAGCAGCTTTCCATATGACAGTTTATCTCATAAAGTCTGAAATATTTGACAAAACATCAAATTAATACACACTATTTAATCATATAAAGGGGAAATAGTTGATAAACATGCAAGTGCAAAAGTTATTACTATTAAAATATTACAGATCTGCAAGGAGGAGATTTAAATGAGCTCAGTTTAATTTTTCTAAATTCCTTGTATAGAAACTATCACTGGGTAAAATTATAATCAAATAAATTATATATTATTTGTTCTCTTTAATTAATATAAATGTGCAACTGCCTTGTTGATACTCTAAAGCACGTTTTATATTTGATCCGATTTAATTTATTTCTCGGTCTTGTCATTGAGCAAAAGTAAATGATTTACTTAACTGGAAGTAAATCTAAAATCAATCCAAATAAATCTATACTTATAATTTGATTTCTAATCATATAAAAATAAATTTAGTTGAAAGTTCATTTTTAGTTCCAGTTGATATAGAAATTTGATTTTGTCATACTTCATTTTTCATTTTTTTCAGTTGAGAAATAAATAAATCGATCACATGTAACAAGTTGATGTAATTTAAGTTGATCCAACGACACATTTTTTTCAGTGTACATTTGTATTTGTTGTTTATTATGTTCTAATACACAATAAAAACATTATCACTGCAATTATCATATAATAAGGTCCAAAAGTGAAAATGTCACATTTTGATTTATCAACACTCTGAGCAAAAACTTCACTTCTTCGAGTCATCATTTAAGTTCAGTGATACAGAAATGTAAAACTAAGCCAGTAATAACTTATTTACAATCGTCTTATATCAGCAGAATTTATTCAGACACAATTATGAAACAGGATTTTTAAAAATGTAAGTAAACTCTATCGACTGCCTGAATTCACAGACATCTGAATCTGTTTGTGCGTGTGACAGAGAGTGACTGAGTGTATTTCAGTTTAACAGTTTTCCTGGAACAGAAAATGATTGTACAGTAGATGTTTTTATGAAAATGTATCTGATAAATGTTTGTGTATGTGAATATTCTGAAGCAGAACATTTTCATGTTAACACCATTCTGTGAGTTTCTGACTATAAAACATGTTTTCACTTGTCATATTTCTATTTCAGCATCTGTGTCATTCAGAGATGAAGTTCAATCGCTTGACTCTGGTGAATATTAGTGGAATTATGGATTTAATATCAGGTGATGATTTTTTTCTTCTGCACAATCTTGACTTTGCTGCAGCCTGGAACTGAACGACTGGTTTCGTCTGGTCAGAGGAGAACTGACCCCAACTGAGCCTGGTTTCTCCCGAGGTTTTTTCTCCATTCTGTCACCGATGGAGTTTCGGTTCCTTGCCGCTGTCGCCTCTGGCTTGCTTAGTTGGGGTCAATTCATCTACAGCAATATCATTGACTTGATTGCAAATAAATGCACAAACACTATTTAACTGAACAGAGATGACATCACTGAATTCAATGATGAACTGCCTTTAACTGTCATTTTACATTATTGAGACACTGTTTTCCTAATGAATGTTGTTCAGTTGCTTTGACGCAATGTATTTTGTTTAAAGCGCTATATAAATAAAGGTGGCTTGACTTGACTTGAAAAGTTGTTTTAAAGAAATGAAGTGTGTGTTTATTAAAGAAAGAGGGAGGAAGATGTAATAATTATGCAAGAAATACAGTAAGTTATTTATGTGGTTATTCTGAAATGACAGGCTCACTGTACATTATCTGACTTATTACACAGCTATTCACCAAATAAACAAAGAAATCATCATGATATTGATCTAGATTTTTTTTAAATCTTGTAGATGCTTTTTTTTTTTGTAGTTTTTTGTTTTTCAGAAAGTTGTGCAATTATAGTGAATAATATAAAGTCAAGTGCAAACCTTGCTGTTTTACACGAATACGTGTGGAATGAGGAAAAACGTTTCTTAGGAAAGGTGTGTCTCTTGTTGTTTCTGCTGCTGGTTTATCACAAGATCAAGTACATGAGAATCTTAAAATCCGGTATTTTATAAACCTGTAAGAACTTGCAGAACTCATGGATCATCAGACACGCTTCATTTGATTTAAAGGGACAGCTCACCCAAAAATGAATAGTATGCCATCTTTTACTCACCGTCATGTCCTTTCAAGCTTTCTTGTTTGGTTGTAATGTTGTTTCAATAAATGAAAAAAAAAAGACATGTACAGACCAGAGGATAAAAACTATTACTTTATAGAAGGGGAAAATTAAAATATATTCAGTTCCTTCAGGAGATGAAATGTTCTTGTAGCCTTCATATTTTGCATGTTTTCTATTGTTTTGTAATATGTTTTAAAGTCCAGATGAAATACATTAAAGCTAGGTTGTTAATTACACCATTTACATTTGTGAATATGGTATTTTCTGAAGATAATTAACAGTTGAATAACAAAAAAAAAATTTTTGGACAAACCACATAAATAAAAGTATAACATGACATCAAAAATATTGATTCTGATGTTTTTTTGTGATCATTAATTCTTCCAAATCAGACCACTTTTTTTTTTTTTTGTGTACATACAGGGATAAAATAAATGAAAAATAGTCTCTCTATTTGATTGGCAAAAGACACAAGACTCTTCTATGTTTAATTTAAATCTTCTCAGCGTATCTTTAACAGGATTTGATGTAAAATTTTAAATGAATCTTCTTTTATTTTATTATTAATACAATATTTATAAATAGTAGTATTTGCCTTTTCCCAATTTAAATCACCCATGGTTGAATACCAAAAAAACTTTGCAGCAGGTGGAACCGAGCATGAAATTTGATTTCTAATATATTTATTGGTGTATTCTTTCTTTGTAATGTCTGTATCTCCAATAAAAATTCTATTAAATTCAGCACTAATATCTGTCAATGATATGTGTTTTAGAATTTGAAGTGAACCTGTAGGGATTGCATCAAATACAACTGCGTATTCTTTTGGTGTCACTGAAGTTAAAGATCTGAAGAAATTCTGAATATGACATGATCAAACCATCTTTGTTCAATAACTGTCCTACCAACAGAATGCCTCTATCAAACCATGGCTGACAAAACAGAGACTTCTTTTTATAAAGAATTTCTTTATTATTCCAAATAAAGTATCTATGCGGACTAAATTTGTGTTTATGGATCAATATCCAAGATAGAAGGGCTTGTTTGTGAAGTCAGCTAATTTCAAGGGAATTTTATCAATAGAAAAATTACATATCAGTAGAAAATGTATGCCACCAAGAGTATTGAACAGATATGATGGAAAAGCGTTCCAGATGCTGTCAGGGCTTTTCAAGAATTCTACAATCCATTTAATTTTAAAAGTATTATTTATAGTATGAAAATCCAGCACTTCCAGACCACCTTGGTCTCTACATCCTGTGATAACATCTTTTTTAAGATAATGTTTTTTTTTCCTCCAGATATAATCATACAGTATTTTATCAAATTCTTTAATTGTATTTTTTGGGGATATCCAGTGATAAGGCAACATATACAGAGCATGATATATCTTCTGCCTGTGATATTAAGACCCTGCCAAACAGAGACAAGTCTCTCATTAACCATGAATTTAGTTTAGATTGTATTTTTTTAACAATTGGATCAAAATTTAACTTATGACATTCCTTTTTATTTTTACAAATTACAATTCCAAGATATGTCACTTTGTCATTAATTGGTATTCCATCAAAATCGGCCAGATTGCAATTTTTCATGGGGAACAAAACTGATTTATTAATGTTCATTACCAACCCTGATACATCACTTAATTTTTTGATACTATTTACTGCAGTCCCAATTTGGTTCCGGTCACTTAAAAAGATGGCTGTGTCATCTGCAAGTTGGCATATTTTAAACTTTTTACCAAAAGCATTAATTCCTGAAAAGGGAGACATTTTTATGTGTGTAGCCATTGTTTGAGGAACTAAGAGAAACAAAAATGGTGGTGTCTAATACCACGTGATATACTAAATCTTTCTGATGTTCCCGTTTTCAGTTTAACAGAACTAGAACATCCATTATATAAGGTTTGAATTGCCTTATGAAAATAGTTACCAAAACCAAAAAAGGAAATAGATTTCAGTGACGGCCCGAGCCTCTTGGGGGCCCTAAGCAGAATTTGATTTGGGGGCCCCCCTCCCACCACGCAGAGTTACCTTTGCTTCAAGATTATTGACACAAATGTCACGCTATAATGTTACATTATAAATGAATACAGTGAGGTTATGTATTAATACAAAATAAATAAATAAAAAAATAAAAATCAATCCTTAAATAACATACTTTACTCTTAAACTTCTGAATACAAACTGTCACAAAACATGAAATAAATAATTTGCAAATGTCCAAATGCAAATGTGCATTAAATGTGCGATCTTTTAAATGAAACCAAAATAGACAAACATTAATATAATAAAAAATAAAATGTTACAAAAAATTGTTAAAAACTTACATAATGAATGCAAACATAATAACAGCTAGGATTCAAGGACATCAGGACAGCAGGATTGTATTGTTGTGCCCCCCTTCCTCAAATATGATGATGGAAAATAAACACCTACTATAGGGGTGAAAATAGAACTTTAATCAAATAAAAAACTAAATGAATAAATTATTTACTAATTACAATTGTAGCTCTCTATATTTACCTATGGCTATAACTTTATTATGACTAATTTATTTCATAGTCTTAAGCTTTCAGAAATCATGCAATGGGAAATTAAACAGTTGTACTATGATAAAACCATGGTTTATTTTTGTAAGGGTTGTGATATGCACATTTTTTGTTGAAGAAATTATATAGGCTGTGTAATCTATAGCAAAAATTTAACAGCAGCAATTACATGGCATTTGGCTCCCTGTGCAGGCATTTGTAATATTATGTATATAAATTGTTTATTTTGTATGTGCCTACATTATATATTTTAACTGTTATTATTAACCAATCATTATTGCCTCATAGTTTTTTTTTATATAATGCATTTTAAGTCATTTTAAAGGCTATTAATGACTTAGCTCTGTTTTTAAAGCAACAACATCAACAAAAAAATAAATTACAGTATATTAATACTTCTTTGTAAATCATTATTTGAAGTAACAAAACCATGGTTAATTTGCAGTTGCCATGGCTACAAGAACGATGATTTGTGGTGTTTTTGATAAAATCATGGGTAATTTCCGTAAGGGAATCTAAAAAAAAATATTTTAAAAAATAAAAAAAACTTTGACAGGAATGTGCCTGAAAGTGATAAACGGGCCTCGTTTTTACCTAAATGATTTATAATTTCTTTTAATATATATTTAAACTGTATAAAGTGTGCATTGTAGCTGACACCTGAATGAACACATTACAATTGTTTTATGACTGCAAGTCTTTCTCCTCAAATGCTATTGCGCTTCAAGTTTGCCTTTGAGCCCATGTGAAAGAGTAGCATAATTTACATATGATTTACAGTTTTTTTTAATAAATATTAAACATTATATTCAATTCTGCATTATAGCTGACACCTAGATGAACAATTACAGTTGTTTTTATGACTGTAAGTCATTCTCCTCAAATGCTACTGACGTTAGAAAAGTTGATATCAATATCGCATTTAACTTTAGAGACGGTCCCTAAATTTGAGACTCTCGAACGTCCAAGGTCAAGACACCTTTATGTCCTTTTCTTCTTTCTCTTTTCGGCACCAGAGGGAAACATTCTTTTTGTTACATGGCTTATCATTTATTACAGTGATGCGTACTTGCGCGCCGGCGCGAAATGCACGCGAGGTGTCTATGCGCAATTGCGCATGACTCAAACGCTATAGCAGACACAGCAGCAGTTGTAGGTAAATAAGAATTTTCTTGTCTTGAATTATTCATTTATTCGTTCATTATTCATTCATTCATTCATTTATATCACTTGTTTAAGTTATTTAATTGTAATATATATATTGGGGGGCCCCCTGGTGGCCAAGGGGCCCCAAGCAGCCGCTTAGATCGCTTATGCCTCGGGCTGGCCCTGATAGATTTTAATATAAAGTTATGCTCGATGGTGTCAAAAGCTTTATAAAAGTCAATGAATAGTATGAAGCTATCATTTTGGAAGGAGGTCACTGTAATCTATCATGTCTAAAATTAAACGTATGTTATTGCTTATTTGTCTTTTGGGCATAAAGCCAGATTGTTCTTCATCTATAATTTGGTTATAACTTTGCATCATTGTTAAGAAAACTAATGGGTCTCTAATGGGTAATTTATTCTTATTTGGTTTAGGAATTAAAGTAATCACGCCCTGTTTCATAGTCGGAGGAAGTTCACCTTTTTCCATGGCTTCTTCAAACACAAACAGCAGGAAAGGAGAGAGTTTGTCATTAAATACTTTATAAAATTCTCCCGATAAGCCATCATTCCCAGGTGTTTTATTGTCTTTTAAAAGTTTAACACATCACTTCATTTATTTTCTTAGCATTTGTGGAGATGTTTATTTAAAAAAGAATCAATGCCAGAACCTGTGGAGGCGGATGAGTATAAATCCTTATAAAAGCTAGACACCTGTTTTGAGATTACCTTATGATTATTGGTAATACTTCCATTGACTGACAAATTACTTATTGTATTATATTCAGCGTTTCTCCTTTCTAATCCAAAAAAGTACTTTGTATTTTTCTCTCCTTTTTCAATTAATTTACATCTGGATCTAACAAAGGCACCTTTAGTTTTTTCTATGTATATGTCGTCTAGTTTACTTTGTAATAAAATCAGATTTTCTTTCTCATGTTCTTTAAGATTACCACTAGATTTTATTTGTAAATTTAATATTGCTTTAATTTACAGACTTGTGATTCATTTTCTCTTTTTTGCTTTGCTAAATACTTCCCTTTTTTAATAGCCATCTTGCGAATTTCAAATTTTGTTAGTTCCCAATTTTGTCCATAGTTATCAGAATTACAGGCTTGTTTCCAACATTTTTCAATGATCCTACTAATTTCTAGTTTAAGATGTTAAGTAATGAATTTTTAAGTTTCCAGTAACTGGAAGTATTATTCTGAGAAAAACAATTGCTCAAGTAAATTTTAATAAGTATAAGTTTATGGTCAGTTAATACAGCTGGTTCTATCATAACATCTTTGACCTTATCTTCAAGGTCATTGGAGATGAGCCAAAAATCTATGCGTGACTGCAAAGACAGACTTCTATTGCTCCAAGTATACATTCTCTGTGATTTGTTCCTTTCACGCCAAATATCCATAAGTCCTAGACGCAAACATGTATTTCTAAGTTCATAATTTATGTTTTGCAGGTTTTGGAGGCCATCTATCCAAGTTATCATCAAAAACTGTATTAAAATCACCTCCCCATAAAACCTTAGCTTCTGAAAATTTCAAATTAAACTGACAAATTCTTGCCTCCACATTTTTAAAGAGAGTCTGATTTCTAATTTTGTCATTGGTGGCATAAATATTAACCATTAAAAATTGTTTCTGCTCCAATTCACATACTAAAATAATTTATCTTCCTGAAACATCTTTTTCACTATGTAGAATTTGACCCTTAAAGTTTCCTTTTAAAATAGCCACACCTGCTGATCGATTATCTCCATCCGAAAACCATATTTCACTCCCCCATTGGTTCTTCCAAAAAGATTCATCTGCTGCACATGCATGAGTTTCTTGAGTAAAATAAAAGTCTGCATTTTTAGCTCTGCAGTACAACAAAAAAAAAAGCTTTCCTTCTAAGTAAATCTCTTAAACCTCTGGCATTGACAGAACAAACATAAAGAGACATCAAGAAAAAAGACAAAAGTACTAGTTTAACTTAAGTGTTTTCTATAGGCAACAGGTTTCTTGCATAACTAAATTGAATTTTTGCATAAACCATCCTCTTTTCACATTTGGTTAAATAGACATATTACACTTTGAAATTATTTATCAAACTCTAAAGTCTAAAGCTTTTCTTTATCACGATAAAACACTCAATGTTAGTATAAAATGAGTTTTCACTAAAAGCGTTGTAGCAATCCTAAAAATAGTCTTATGATGCTACAGTGTGCATGAATGGCCAAGTAACATGCCTTTTCGGTTGTCAGTGGAAACAACCGGAAAGGGGGGGGGTTCATTCTCTCAGTTGGTGTTATCAATATATTTTGAAATGAATAATGACATCAATTGGAGGGCCCAATTAATTCGAATTTGGCTAAAAAAAAAAAAAAAAATTGATGCGATTTCAAAGGGCCCTCTCCCTGGACGGGGCCCTGGGTAGTCAGGTCCACTTTCCCCCCCACTACCACGCCCATGCTGGTGAGTAACCCTCCACAGCTGGCTCCAGTTCCAGAACACAACACTTCAAGCCTCTTTTGTCTCTGCGTCACACTTTTGTTCAGCAGCGATTTATTCATTCAAAGAGCTAATTGAAGTGCATGTTTACACGCGACAGAATACGACATAAAGAGTGGATGAACTGACTGAATGAAGTATAAACTTTTGATTTAACAGTCATAGCTGAAAATTAACCGCAGCTGCTCCAGCATTGTGTAATTACAAACAAAGTATATTTATTGTAACTTTTTTTTTTTTTTTTTTTTTACCGAATAGTTGGGGTCAGTACATGTTTTCTTTAATACATTAATTAAATGGTGCATTATAGGGCTGGGTATTGTTAAAAATCTTTCGATCAGGTGCCAATTTCGATACCTCAGTTTCGATACCGGTTCCTAACGATACTTTTTTCGATACCATATGTAAACTTTTATTTTTCACCTTAATTAAAACAAATTCTGGTAACACTTCACACTCAGGATAACATTATTAATACAACTGGTTGTGCTTTTTGGATAGGGGTGTGCTATTCAGTGGCGGACTGGGACCAAAAAGTTGCCCAAGCTTTCTGGCCCACAGCAGCCCACCACATCATAACGCAAACACCCCTGTTTTTATGTCATTTATTAATTTTAAACAGTTTGGGGATTTTAACCAATAGGACAACTGATCCTCCGTTGAAAAAAAAAAAAGGAACAGCAGCTGTTCATTTAGCAACTCCAAGTGAGCGATACATGCTCATCAAGACACAAACATTCTTCTAGAACTCACTCTTTGCATTCAGTTAGCAGATCCATGCGAATCATGCATGAAATAGAAGTTTATAAACTCAAATGATAGCTTTATATGCTTTACAGATGAACTTGAAGTCTTTATTAATTCGAGATGTTCAATAATAGCTCATCTTTGACTCTTAATACAAGTTCATGATCAGATTAGTGAACCCATGATCATTTATTTTAATTAACGAAACCAGTATGGAAACCAGTGTTTCACAAATAAATCTGAGGTGCAGGGCTCGCAAAATCGTTAGCCCCACCTCCTGGGGCTATGTGTTTTCCAGTCCGATGGGCTATCGTGAATAGTGATGTAAAATTACTAACTTCACTTGCTTTGCGTTGTTCACTCGCTTGAAGGGGTGAAACGGATCATAGCCGATCATTTGCATTTGTTTCTAAATATAGGGCTTGGGCGCCAAGTTGCATTCTGGAACGTGGCGGCCATGTTGCCAGCTTCGCGAATGTAAACATACAGCCAGTTGAACGAGAAGAGCAGAGATGGGAGAAAGAAAAAAAGATGTCAAAATCGCGAAACGATTGTGGGATTTATAGGGATACGCTAAATAGGGATGCCAGGGACCGGTATGTGGACAAAATCGGCTCGGTTTGGATCCATATGAAATTCCCAACAAATAGTGGAGTACCGACGGAGACTTGTTGCTGCACGTTTGCATTACAGATATCTTCGGCTACCTTGTTTGTTTTGTTAGCGCCAACACTTCAGAATAGTTCCGAAGCTACAAGTCAAGTGTCATGTACAGTTCACAAATGGATGGGTTCAGGAGCTGCAAATCATAGAAACGGAACAGCGGCAAAACAGTATACAGTAATCCGGTAAGCTGCGCTCTAACATCACCTAGCTGCTAGTTTAGTAACCGTTAGTGCTAACAACCATTCATACATGGACTTTAAATGATGCGTTTCAAAAGTGTAGTTAGTAGCCGTCCACCCTCCCGTTTTTCCGGGGTTCTCAAGTATTTGAGCTGTTTTCCCGCTGTCTTCCCGTTTTAGTATTTTCCTGTAAAATATCCCGTTAGCCCCTCCATCAGACCTGTCAAGTCTCTGTGTTGTTGTCCTGTTGCTACTCCTTGTCCTTCCAGTGAAACAGATGTTTTCAAAGCATCGTTTTGCTTACTTGAAAGCAATCTTAGCGTGATGTTGTGAGAGCACGATTTCACGCCAATCTGTAACTAAAGTCACGTTAGACCTAGCTTCACAAATGAATTTTTGCTGTCAGCAGAGGGATAGCAACAAAAGATGAATGTTGAAATTTTCCGTATTTTGGATGAGTAACTCGAGAAATTTCCCTTATTATCAATGTTGACTTAAGCTATATAAATCTTCAGATGTTATGGTCTCCGTAGTCGCGCCTCCATGCAGGAAAGCGGTGTAAAGTTAATTCATTCTCATTTTATTTTCCCCATGGCTATTATGTGTTGCGCTATTACACCCCACAATACAGCATTGGTTGAAAATGGTTAAAATAGATTTTTAATTCATCAAATTAAGACACACTGATGAGAGGGAGTAAGTCTAAACACTGCGCAGTAGTCCTAGTGGCAGTAAAGGAGGTATTCAACGTGTCGGCCACGCCAAGTAATGACGTCACGACGCCCAAGCACTATAATGGTGTAGGCCTACATGTAGATTCTCTTAAAAACGCCAAAACTTAACTTTTACTAAAATGTTCAGATTTTAGGGTTTGTTAATACTTTGGATTGACCAAGAGCACTATAGTTGTACAATAACAAAGTTAATCCTCAAAAATACTGCTGTTTTTAAATGCAGGTGTCACTCTTGAGTTCTCAGTGTGTACGTGACCTCGTGCTCGTTGTGTTCCGGAGCACAAGCGCAGTGAACAGGGAAACGGTCCATTTGTGTTGGCGCTAAACAATTTAATTTGAAAATGTGTCTACGTTATATTTGCCTTATTTTGGAGGGTAAGTCCAGCAAAATAAACTAACAATTGTGGCAGTATTTCTTTTCACAGATATTAAACGGCAAAATACCAATAAGACTAAAAATGTCTAAAACGAGAATGAAAAAAGCACTTTCTATAGATTCACATAAATGTTTATAATATAAGGGATAGTTCACTCAAAGATTTGATCCATTTTGTCTGAACTGTCTGAAAATCCAGAGTCAAGCACTGCAGCATTTAAGGTCCGTGTATCATCCGATCATTCAATTATTCCATTTAATCTGGCAAACCAAAAACGAAATAACTAATCAATATTTTGTTTTTCTGTTTTTCTGTATGAACCAAATATGAAAAACTGACGTTTGTTTAATTGCTTTCAGCTCGAAACGGGAAATATAATAAACAAGGAAACCAAAACGAAATAATGGATCAAATTTACGTTTTCTCAATTTTTCTTTATTTGTTGTAGTAGGTCTAACTATTTCCCACGGTGCCGTCCTGCTTGCTTTGCGCATGCGCAGTGGATAGTTTCAAAGGAATTGCGCTTACTTCCGCGTATTCCTCGCGTGGATAAAGAACACGTTTTTTTTTAACGATCACAGGCATAGTTACAGTATGTCCAATAACAATACAACACGCTCTAATAAAAATCAGAGATGGTTTAAATGTCCTTTGAAATCACGCTAACCACTTGTTTTGGTATGTGGGGCATTTTAAGTAGATCATTAATTATTAAATACTATCTATCTATCTATCTATCTATCTACATACACACATACAATACAATCTAAAAAAACAATATATATATAGAAATAATTGAAAAAGAATACAGAAAGCTAGTGTTGGATGAAAAACTAACAGTTAGAATAAATAAATAAAAATTAGATAAAATATAATTAGAATAGACAGTGCTAGAGTTCGAGGGTCAAAGATGAAAGAGATGCGTTAGATGTTTCTTGAAGATGCATGTACTGCATGTAATATATATTTAGCTTTGCAGAATTAAAAAAAATAAATAAATAAAGGTGACAATGTAATTAAAAAGGTAATGGTTGACATACTGTAATAATGTTTGTTATAGTATTTTACAATTACTGTATCAGTTAAATATATTACATCCTTTTATTATACTGAATTTATAGAATAGAACACCTTTATTGCACAGATGTACTTTGAAATTTAAGTTCTAGTAGCAATACACACTTACAAACAGTTCTAGTGCACATGTAAACAAATACTGTATGCACAGAACTACGAAGTTAAATATTTACATTATTTTACAGTTACATTGCAATCTGTACAAATAAAACAAATTAATTTATTCCTTGTGTTATCTCTAAACTAGCATCAGCTTATCTACTGCTGTGTGCCGTTCTTCAGTTATCAAATTATTGATATAGTATAAGGGTTGAAGTAACTATACACTTAGTAGGCCTATTGTAAATCCATGGCTTTATCAGATCTCGTCTGAATTGGCAACAAGTGAGCAGAATTCTGCTGCCTATTTCCTTAGGTTGGAAAGGCAGCAAGTGAAAATTTATATTTAGCAGCTATGTTGGAAAATAACTAATTACTTTAAGATAAATGCAGATCTTTGTGCTTTAATGATTTGTAATCTTCCAAATTCTGCCAGCAGAATTTTTTTATTCTTAATTCTCACCTAAAATAAATGAATAGCCTAAAGAAAATTGTCGTTTTTGTGAAGCATAAAATCAGGGTTTCATCCACATCTTTTTTTTTTTTATTTAATTTTGAAATCTGAAAAATGAAATTAATTTACTTCAAACCTGCACTCACCAGAAATTATTCTATCAGTGTCATTTTCTATCACAAATCATTTTTATTAACCATTTAAACAGAATGTCGTATTAGGCCTAAATATAAAACCCGATTCCAAAAAAATTGTGACATTGTGAATAAAAACAGAATACAACATAGATGACATATCAAATGTTTAAACTGAGAAAAGGAATCAATTTAAGGGAAAAATAAGTTGATTTTAAATTTCATGGCATCAACACATCTCAAGTTGGGACAAGGCCATGTTTACTACTGTGTGGCATCCCCTCTTCTTTTTATAACAGTCTGCAAATGTCTGGGGACTGAAGACAAGTTGGTCAAGTTTAGGAATAGGAATGTTGTCCCATTCTTGTCTAATACAGGCTTTTAGTTGCTCAATTAGGTCTTCCTCTTTATGATGCGACAAAAAAGATCTGGACTGCAGGCTGGTCATCTCAGTACCCGGATCCTTCTTCTACGCAGCCATGATGTTGTAATTGATGCAGTATGTGGTCTGGCATTGTCATGTTGGAAAAGGCAAGGTCTTCCCTGAAAGAGACGACGTCTGGATGAGAGCATATGTTGTTCTAGAACTTGGATATACCTTTCTGCATTGATGGTGCCTTTCCAGATGTGTAAGCTGGCCATGCCACACACACTCATGCAACCCCACACCAGCAGAGATGCAGACTTCTGAACTGAGCGCTGATAACAACTTGGGTTGTCCTTGTCCTCTTTAATCTGGATGACATGGTGTCCCAGTTTTCCAAAAAGAACTTCAAATTTTGATTCGTCTTACCACAGAACAGTTTTCCACTTTGCCACAATCCATTTTAAATGAGCCTTAGCCCAGAGAAAACGTCTGCGCTTCTGGATCATGTTTAGATATGGCTTCTTTTTTGACCAATAGACCTTTAGCCAGCAGCGGTAAATGGCACGGTGTATTGTGTTCACCGACAATGTCTTCTGGAAGTATTCCTGAGCCCATATTGTGATTTCCATTACAGTAGTATTCCTGTATGTGATGCAGTGCCGTCTACGGGCCCGAAGATCACGGCATCCAGTGTGGTTTTCTGGCCTTGACCTTTATACAGAGAAAGGATTCCAGATTCTCTGAATCTTTGGATGATATTATGCACTGTAGATGATGATAACTTCAAACTCTTTGCAATTTTTCTCTTGGAAACTCCTTTCTGATATTGCTCCACTATTTTTCACTGCAGGATTGGGGGAATTGGTGATCCTCTGCCCATCTTGACTTCTGAGAGACACTGCTACTCTGAGAGGATCTTTTTAAACCCAATCATGTTCCCAATTGACCTAATAAGTTGCTAATTGGTCCATTTAACTTTTCCGGCCTCTTATTGCTACCTGTCCCAACCTTTTTGGAATGTGTAGCTCTCATGAAACCAAAATGAGCCAATATTGGGCATGACATTTCAAAATGTCTCACTTTCAACATATATTATCTATATTCTACTGTGAATAAAATATAAGTTTATCCGATTTGTAAATTATTCTATTCCCTTTTTACTTACAATTTGTACAGCGTCCCAACTTTTTGAGAATCGGGTTTGTGTTTATGTCATCCTTAATGTTAAATTCTTAAATGATAATGTTAAATTGGAATACATGTAATAATTAAATCAGTATTAATTAAGCCTTCAGAGATAGCTGCGTCTGAAGATGATTTTAGATGTATTAGGCCTGTTTACATTTTAATGCTGATCAGACGGCTGTACATGCCTTTACATAGCAATTACAACTGTATAATGAAATGAGATTAATGTTTAATACAACATTTTTAACACAGAAATATGTAATGACAAAATGAAATGATAGGCCTACTTTATGATACTTCTGAAAGTAATATCGCCACTAGGTGTCGGTAAGTCACTGTGTTAATAAAGAAGCCTTTTATTCAATCTATTCGTCCAAGATTCAGATTCTTTCAGGAATAAATTCAAGTGTCTGTGTTTAATAATTTGTCACTGAACTGTTTATAATAATAGGTCTTTCAAAGACTGATTCATATCAGGATTCAGGAATGATACATCACTATAGGATTACTGTGACTTTGGTTTGATGACGTCAAGAAAATACCCCCCACCCATTCACATCTGAAAACTACTACTTATATGTCACACAATGTAACTGTAAAAATAATGTAAATATGTAACTTCACATAATTCTGTACATATTTGTTTACATGTTTGCATTTAAATAAAGAAAACACTTGACCCTCTATACTTGCTCTCTGTTTTCTCTCTCTCTCTCTCTCTCTCTCTCTCTCTCTGTGTGTGTGTGTTTGTATAAAGTAGTCAACGTTTGAAGTGGATCAAATCCTTTAATCAAAGCTGTCCTAAAACCAAAACGATATATATATATATATATATATATATATATATATATATATATATATATATATATATATATATATATATATATATATATATATATATATATATATATATATATCGTTTTGGTTGCTTTTATTGATCTCATTAGTAATAAAATAATCTGCTAATATAAATGTTTTAATTAATGATCACTTAAAATGCCCCACATACCAAAACAATTAGCGTGATTTCAAAGGACATTTAAACCATCTGATTTTTATTATAGTTTGTTGTATTGTTATTGGACATACTGTAACAATGCCTGTGATCGTTAAACAAAAACGTGTTCTTTATCCCCGCGATGAATACGCGGAAGTGAGCGCATATTGGTTAGTCTACAGTATATAATGTTCCAGATATAATTGTTTGCGCTCTGTTTTAACACTGGGTTTTGTTATAGCCATACAATATTTGACTGAAACTGGTCTTTTAAAATCTGTTTGCATGAAATTTAACTTTGAAATATTTTAAATGTTGTCCCGCCTTTTACTTCTCAAACCTCGTATTTTCTAAGATATAATGCTGAGAAAACACGGAGGAACTTTGTGCTTCGCGAGTTACCCATCGTGTGTTGGGCGCTCAGCGACCATAGACAGTAAAAGAAATGGACACAGCGACCCCATTGGAACTCAATTGAGACAAATGAAGCCCAGTTTTAGCGTTTTTTAGCACTTCCGTTTCTGACGCGCAGACTCAAACGAAGCTTGACTACGTCAGCAACCTGTCTGCCAGATGTAAATCTTCTAGTAGCTGTGCGTGCAAACTGCCATCGTTAATCTTGCAGAGACGGCGAGCTTGAGCGGGGAGTTCTTTGTCGTGAGTGAGCAGGAGTAAGTATTCTGATTAATTATTTTGTATAGTATTTTAAAATGTAACGCCAGTATGCCATATTAAGTTAATTGCCTGCGAGCTTCTCCACCTGTCTGTACGGTAATGCGACAGAGAGCCGAGTGGTTATGACGCAATCGTTAGCCTATTTTTTACAAAAACTGTTTATACGGGGCCATAATGTAACATAGAAGGTAATGGAGCCCTTTATACATTGTCGTGTATCTTTAGAAATAAATAATGGACAAACGGAGTCTTTAAACGCCTCAAATGTAAAGTTATTCGCTGTCAAAGTGACGCCAAAATGAATGGGAGTCAATGGGAATGCTAACGCAAGTGAAGTTCTGCTAAAAGATGGCAGCCCCCACCCGACTTCAACTTCCGGTCGAGTTCCTTGCCCCTTGTCAGCGACCTACTCCTTTGAAACTATCCACTGCGCAAAGCAAGCAGGACGTCACCGTGGGAAATAGTTAGACCTACTACACAAATAAAGAAAAATTTAGACAACGTAAATTTGATCCATTATTTCGTTTTGGTTTCCTTGTTTATTATATTTCCCGTTTCGAGCTGAAAGCTATGAAACAAACGTCAGTTTTTTCATATTTGGTTCATACAGAAAAACAGAAAAACAAAATATTGATTAGTTATTTCGTTTTTGGTTTGCCAGATTTAATGGAATAATTGAATGATCGGATGATACACGGACCATTTAAGCAGGTTTTTTTTGTTTTTGTTTTTTTGTTTTCTGATTTCTAACAGTAACGTGAACTAAAATCCATCAGCCTTTACCTCCATCAGAATCAGGCTATCTTCCGTCCATTCCAAATCCGTTTCAAATTAAAAAACAGAAAACGAAAGACTCAAGAGGATTCAAGTGAGAAAACATGAATTTAATAACGAGATATGGAAAAATGGCTCGTTTATTCGTTATTCCATCTAGGTTAACAAACGGAAAATTAGTTTTTGATTTAATTTCTCATTTTGTCCTTTGGGGTTTAAAAAATGGATTATGGCTTCAATATTTCATTCGCACTTGTGTGCGGAGCTGAAACGCTCCTTTCATCTGATTGGTCGGATCGCTCCGCCTTCAACTCGGTCTCCTCAGTCTTTCAGAATAAGAGTCTTACAAGAGCAATATCTGAAACCAGATGTAGACACATAATTCGCGTTGTTTGACTTGCAAGTCACCCCTTTAAATTATTTCTAGGTTATAGTATTGTATGAATATTGTCCCACTGTAAATACAGTGCAAATAGTTCTGTCTCCTGGGATAAAAGTGAAGTGGAAATAAAAATCAATAATAGACTGAACATTTCCATGATAATATGTCTGTAACATTTACCACTCTCATCTTTTAAGTCTAATGGCACTAGGTAGGTGTGTGTGACATTAATAATTAATTGTGGAAATTAATATAGTTAAATTTATTAAATAAATTAGAATTATTAGTTTTATTACAGACAAAATTGAATGATGTTTCTCTTTTAGTCTTCTTTGTTGGCCTTGAGAAAGCCAACATATATTTGAACATTGTTATCATTTATTATGAGAGTAATTGACAACGACTAAAATTTTATTGTTTCACCAAATTCAGCTCAGATCTTCAGACTCGTTTGAGTCGTTGCTGTAACTGGTCAGACTTTTTCCTTCTCAAAAAATCCTAGTGACTTTCATTATCTGAGCAATGAAAGTCTTACACTTAAGGTCCACTAGAGAGGGAGACAGGATTTCTGTTTATGTAAGTTTAAATGACAGATAAATATATTAATTTCATGTGTACTATCATGAATATGCCATATCTGTGTAACACAGGTTCTTCAATGATAGATGGGGTGGTGGGGGGTATACCTTTGCTCAATAATAGCTGTATAATATAAAACAACATTAACTACTGCAGCTGGTACCAAATAAAAATGATTAAGTTTTGGAAAAACTGCAAGCAATACTTGCACAAATGACTTGCTGTTACATAATACCCCATATGCGTTGTTGGGGACGTTTTCGTCCACTAGGGGGTAAAGTTGAGTCTTATTTTGGCCACAACTTTCTCTGTGTTGCAGCTAATGGAATGATTGGTGACAAATCTTATTTTGACACTTATTTTGGGAAAATGCTTGAAATTTTTCAAAAACTCAACAATATACTGTGGGTAAATTCACTACCCTTTTGTTATGTTCGGGATGAAAACGCCCACTAAATTAAAATGCTGTAAAATGTCTCAGATAAAGATTTTTTTTTTTTTTTTTGCATAAATCTATTAATCACCCTCAGTCCTGATCAAACTACCAAATGTTTAAAAAAAATCCAAGATTTTAACTCTTTAATTACCAAGTTCATAAATTATGTCACTGATTTGGGAAGAAAAAACACACACAAAATGACATATTTTCAATATAAAAAGTAATTGTGGACTGGATATTTTTTTTTACCTTTTATGACAGTCTTGGGCATGTCAAAGATTAGTAACTGTAGATTGGCTTTGATGTATTGTTAGTTTTGTGCAGCATTAGATTTTAATTTTTTCTTCCTCATTTATTGTTGGTGGCTGTTTTTGTCCCATTGACTTCCATTATAACGACATTTTTTGATTGCAAAGCCATGACACCATATAATCATGCACTCTTGATTGTTGGTGGTTTTCCCTGTTGGGAAGAGGTAACATTTGTTATTTTTACAGTTGATCACTAGGTGGGACCATTAACCCTTTAGGCCTGTGCAAAAAAGGCTTAGTTTCTGCCTGTATATAGAGTTATATGGAGTTTAACAGCAAATTATAGTGTGTGTGTGTGTGTGTGTGTGTTTGAGAGAGAGAGAGAGAGAGAGAGAGTGTGACAGAGACCTTTGTTTACTTACCTTGATGTATCTGAAAAAATCCAAATATGCACCTCATGCTCTCAGAACTACATGGACTAAACAATAAAAAAAAAAGAAGTGTGTTTATGCACCTGCTGACTTTTGATGGTGAAAAGAACGGAGGGCCTATGTGTGAAATGCTTGTGTTTTCTTGATGGTGAAGCCAGTTTAAAACCTTTAAATCTTATTAAAAAAAACTACTTTGAACATAATTGATTATGGACCAAAATGCAATACCAACTTCAAATAAGCAGCAACTCACTGGAGGGGTCAAGCTGCATAATCATTTCTAAAACTCTGGTTCAAGTCAAGCCCTTTCTCGTATTGCTTGCTGCTCTTCTCACCATCAAATGACCAGAAGGATGGCATGCAAGTTTTTAAATCCATGTACTGTTTTTGTTTAGTTTATACTTATCACCACCATTAAAAGGCAGCAGGTGCATAAATACACTTTTGTTTACTCCATGTAGTTCTGAGAGCTGAGGTGTACATTTAGATTTTCTCAAATACATCAAGGCAAGTGCGCAAAAGTCTCTCTCTCTCTCTCTCTCTCTCTCTCTCACACATACACACAATATAATTTGCTATTATACTCCACATAACTCTATATACAAGTCAGAAACTAAGCTTTTTTTGCACAGGCCTATCTAAAGGGTTGATGGTCCCACCTAGTGATCAACTATAAAAATAACAAATTTTACCTCTTCCCAACAGGGAAAACCACAAACAATCAAGAATGCATGATTATGTTTCATGGCTTTGCAATCAAAAATGTAATTATAATGGAAGTCAGTGAAAAAAAAACATCCACCAACAATAAATTAGGGGAAAACATTTTTATCTAATGCTTATAGCAGTTTAATTGAGTGAATGTTTTCACCCCGAACATAACGAAAGGGTAGTGAATTTGAACAATGCACAAGGGATACATAATAATTTTTATTTGGCACCAGACGCAATTAATGTTGACGGCTAACAGGAGTGTGGTGGGGTGCGAGGTGGATGGAGACCTCAAGGCAGTGGCCTTAATGCTTATCTGAAGATTTGTCTTTATAGATTACAGTTTACATTGTACTTACTGAAGTACACCTCTGCATGCAGACACCCAACTGTACAAATTCATTTATAGATTTAAAACCCAGTCCTGAACCGGGAGAACCATGTTCTGCAGAGTTCAGTTCCAACACACTTGCTTGGACATTGCTACTGATCCTGAAGACCTTGCTGAGCTTAGGTGTGTTTATTTGGGGTATCTAAACTTTGCAGGACACTGGGCATCCAGGAGGAGGACTGAGAGTCCTGACATTAGCATTTACATTCAGTGCATGTGATTTATCAACACTGCGTACATCTTAAAATGTACAGCTCATGAAAAATAAAAGATCTAGATGGACAAACATTAAATGCATAAACCAGTGTGAATAAAAAAATATATTAAAATACATTTGGAGGTAGGTTGAAAAAGCCAGAATGGGAAGTTTTAAAGTACAGCTTGAAGTGTGAAGTTTATTCTTGTACACAGATATGGCATATTCATGGTAGTACACATGAAATTAATGTATTTATTTGCCATTTTACGTAAATAGAAATCCTGTCTCCCCCTCTAGTGGACATTAAGTGTAAGACCTTCATTGCTCAGATAATGAAAGTCACTAGGATTTTTTGAGAAGGAAATTTGGTGAAACATTAAAATTTTAGTCGTTGTCAATTACTCTCATAATAAATGATAATAATGTTCAAATATATGTCGGCTTTCTCAAGGCCAACAAAGAAGACTAAAAGAAAAACCATTCAATTTAGTATGTAATAAAACGAATATTACTAATTTATTTCATAAATTTAACTATATTAATTTTCCCAATTAATTATTAATGTCACACACACCTACCTAGTGCCTTTTGACTTAAAAGATGAGAGTGGTAAATGTTACAGACATATTATCATGGAACTGTTCAGTCTATTATTGATTTTTATTTCCACTTCACTTTTATCCCAGGAGACAGAACTATTTGCACTGTATTTACAGTGGGACAATATTCATACAATACTATAACCTAGAAATAATTTAAAGGCGTGACTTGCAAGTCAAACAACGCAAATTATGTGGGCAGCAACATCTGACTCAAATATTATGTTAATTAACAGTGAGCGGTGGTTTCAGACACTACTCTTATAAGACTGTTATTCTGAAAGAATGTAAGACTGAGTCGAAGGCGAAGTGATTCGACCAATCAGATGAAAGGAGCGTTTCAGCTCCGCCCACAAGTGCGATTGAAATATTGAAGCCATAAACCGTTTTTTAAACCCCAAACGACAAAATGAGAAATCAAATCAAAAACTCATTTTCAGTGTGTTAACCTAGATGGAATAACGAATAAATGAGCCATTTTTTCATTTCTGGTTATTTAATTCATGTTCTCTCACTTGAAGATACCCTGATTGATGACCCGGTCCGTGTACGTTTTGATAGTTTGTTTTCCAATTTGAAATGAAATAAGCAGAAACGAGAAAACGGCCCCTTTATTCATCAGATCAGTTGTCGCTCAGGTCTGTTCAACAAAATAATAGTCCTCTAACGTTACTATGGCTACCGATTCTTAAACTGTGCAGGGCAGGTCCTGTTGGGCTTTCTTCTGTGCAACTTTACGCGTTTCACAGAAATCTTTACATCAGAAATATTAAATATTAGTGTGCCACCAGCCCGTTTTAATTAGCGGTGCGGAGTTAAATCTGTGTGGTGAAGCTGCGCTAGACAGCGCCTAGCGGGAGAGGATCAATGACCAGTGTTCGGTCAGCAGTCAGAACTTGGGTACCGATGATGGGGAAATACATTTTTACTGAAAATGACCACGCGAGTATGATTGACAGGACGATAGCGGAGACAATTAAAAGCGCAATATAACGTCTGTTAACAAAAAAAAAAAAAAAAAAAAAAAAAAAAAATTA